>NW_027502733.1:0-35593 GCF_021521415.1 Bidens hawaiensis | reverse complement strand
TGGAAGGGAATATTTGCATAGTACTAAATATTTCAAATCTGCAATAAATTGTCGCGGAAATTCACATACACACAAACTTAACAGCTTGGATGTCTCTCTTCACAAACGGGCAACCCGAGTGAACATAAACGGATCCTGCCATAGTGCCATTTGTATTTCTGCACTCTTTCGGGTAGTAAGCTCGAAACGAAAAGGTTCTCAATAACATACCGATTAACTGTTGAAAGTGACAGATATATGTCGTCATGTCACTGTCACCTAGGCAATGAAACTTAACTAAACCCTAAACCATGTGTAATGACAGGCAATAGTTAACCATGTTATAATCATTTTGCAATCATTGACTATATTTGAATGGATCAAAGTTGAAGTGGTGGGTGATGTTAAACACTACTGGAGGGGGGGGGGGGGGGGGGGGGGGTTGTCCCATTTACATGGAATGCAATGGTGTTTGACGCCCTTACCATGTTGACATGGAGGTGCATGACGCCCGTAACACTTGGGCAAGTGGGATTCATGGTGTAGTTATAAGTTTTCAATATTTTCAGTTGTAAATTGTTTTATGTATAGTGCTACTCCTATGCTATTATAGTTTATAACGCATCCTATGTTTGGCCGCCAAAAAAAATGTAAAAGGAGATTGATTTGGATATATATATATATTGGTTAACACTATATATGCATGTGTTAATGGAATTAGGGTCCAGTTTGGTCTCGCTTACTACGGTTTTGAGAAAAGACAAAAATTTAACGGTTTGTATGGGTTTGCCGTTCATATTGAACAGCTTAACATTTGACATTTGAATTAATTTTTTTTTATTTTCCTTCAAAATAGTTAGTTTGTATTAGTATTTGTTTAAATGTGATTTTGTGAATATAATAGATATACATAAGTGCAAACTCTAAAAATCAATCAATAAATAAAAAGTAACTGAAACGGGTAATTCTATTGACACCGTCGATTCTAATTAACTTAAGTTTCAAACTTCTCCAAAGTTGAACAATTCAATCAGATTCAAGAATAGTTTATAAATTATAAAGTTAGATGAAATGAACCAATGTTACGATTTAAAATATATTTAATTGTTTATGATCTCTAAATTGATTGTAAGTTGTTAATAAGAAATGAACAACTTATACTCTGATTGGACATGATCTTATAATCTTGGGACCTATAACTTTATCTTCTCATAATAAAAAAATATATAATTAAATTGTGCTAAAGTAATAAAAAAAATGAAACTACGTACGCCAAGTCATTTATACGGTGTACATTTATCTAGGTTGGAAAAATAACTCGTGGCTTGCTCGTACACAAACTTGTTAGAAACTCGATCAATCTAAGTTGGAGCTTACTAAGCTATACATTTTCGAGATGAGGCCAGCTAAAGGAGCACACTCTTTGTCGCTTGAAAAACACAATCTAAGAAAGTTGGCTCGTATAAATTTTCGAACTCATTACTCATCCAAACTTACCAGTCCTTTCCTTGTATATCACTAGCTAGTATATAGTAATTTAGTATTGTAGCTATATATTACTTCTAAAATCATATTCCCTCCGTCCCTCTACAAGTGTCATGGTTTGAAAACCACAAAAATTAAGAAAGTTTGAATGATTGCATTTTTTGCTTAGCAAATGTCTATAACGCCCTTGACATATATAAAAAGACAATTTAAAGTTTGAATGATTGCATTTGTGTAAGGTAATTTTGGAAATTAGTTAATAAATTTTGAAAGTGAATATTTGTAATGGGACAAACTAAAAAGGAAATGACGCCTTGACATATATAAAAAGACAATTTGAAGTTTGAATGATTGCATTTGAGTAAGGTAATTTTGGAAATTAGTTAATAAATTTTGAAAGTGGATATTTGTAATGGGACAAACTAAAAAAGAAATGAAGGTAATTTTGGAAATTAGTTAATAAATTTTGAAAGTGGATATTTGTAATGGGACAAACTAAAAAAAGAAATGGACATTTTTAGTAAATGTCCATTTCTTTTTTTAGTTTGTCCCATTACAACTAAAAATGTCCATTTCTTTTTTTTAGTTTGTCCCATTACAAATATCCACTTTCAAAATTTATTAACTAATTTCCAAAATTACCTTCATTTCTTTTTTAGTTTGTCCCAAATGTAATTTTGGAAATTAGTTAATAAATTTTGAAAGTGGATATTTGTAATGGGACAAACTAAAAAAGAAATGAAGGTAATTTTGGAAATTAGTTAATAAATTTTGAAAGTGGATATTTGTAATGGGACAAACGGACATTTCTTTTTTAGTTTGTCCCATTACAAATATCCACTTTCAAAATTTATTAACTAATTTCCAAAATTACCTTCATTTCTTTTTTAGTTTGTCCCATTACAAATATCCACTTTCAAAATTTATTAACTAATTTCCAAAATTACATTTGGGACAAACTAAAAAAGAAATGAAGGTAATTTTGGAAATTAGTTAATAAATTTTGAAAGTGGATATTTGTAATGGGACAAACTAAAAAAGGAATGGACATTCCTTTTTTAGTTTGTCCCATTACAAATATCCACTTTCAAAATTTATTAACTAATTTCCAAAATTACCTTCATTTCTTTTTTAGTTTGTCCCATTACAAATATCCACTTTCAAAATTTATTAACTAATTTCCAAAATTACCTTACTCAAATGCAATCATTCAAACTTCAAATTGTCTTTTTATATATGTCAAGGGCGTTATAGACATTTGCTAAGCAAAAAATGCAATCATTCAAACTTTCTTAATTTTTGTGGTTTTCAAACCATGACACTTGTAGAGGGACGGAGGGAGTAAATTACTAACACGTACAAATTATTCAAATTCTAAATCATGAGAAATCATCGAGACAAAAGTTGACTCGAGTTTATTATAAATTCAGTTTTCCACTCAGATTAAACGATTTTTACCTGAACCAATTTGCGTATTTTTATTAGCTTAAATCCGAGCAAGTGTTGATTCGATTTAATCGAACTCATTCCCATTGACCTCCTATGTATGATTTATGAAAATGTAAACCTACTGAGTAGCGGAAACATATGCATGGTCTTTACACTTGTGTAACCTACGGTCTGATTCAGTGCAATTTAGTGCATGGTAGTTGTATACTATTATTGTTCATATTTAACACAAGACATTTAATTTGGTCCCATTTGCAATTACACTTAAATGATCAAATGCCTAGCAGACTATAACTATTTGTAAAACGACTCATGATAGGCACTTCAAAATTCATTAATGGTGATTGCCTCTTTCTATTTTTTTTCCTAATTCATCTTTCTTTTGAATTTTACCGAAGAACAAACGATGAATTTTTTAGGATAAATCATTAGTTTTAAATTTATGTATGCACATAAAATTTAAGCTATGATCATTCGATACACCTCTTAGGGTTTTTAGTGTCGAGCTCACGTTCCAGGTTTATCTTTATATATTATTGACCGGAATAATTCAATTCGGTTCTTATCATCTTACAAAACTGATACAGAAAATATATCCGGATATTAACAATCAAAATACAATACAAAAAATCTCCAAAAAGAAATACTTTATGGTCTATACCACACAACACTTTATGGTGATTCAAAATCTGTTATATTAATATAACAGATTTTGAATCCCCAGAAAGAAATAATTGATCCCAAATAACTTAAACGTAGTAAATCATTCTTATAAGTTACAACTTACAAACAAGGTTATCTTTTGTTGTGAAGCGAGTTTGGACCTGTGGGCACCGTTCGCTTTTCGAATTGAAGGTCGTTAGACATTGGAGGCGTGGATCTTGGTAGGTGAAAGCGTTGTCTAGTGGCGGCAGCCGGTGGTGGAGGAGTCTTTAAAGTTGAAGTTGTGGTGGTGGTGATCATGAAGAGAATGAAAGTGAGAGAAAGAATGCTGTGAAAACGAGTCATGATTTCATGAAGAATGAGAATGTAAAATGTAGACTTAAGATGGAAATGTATGGTGGTGGAAAAGTACCTTTGTTTTTATACATGGAAATGGTAGGTGTGCTCAAAGTTCAAATTGAGTTTTGACAAGAAAATTGTAAAAGGGTGATTTAATTGATGTGATATAACAAAATTAAATTTGTTTGATCAATCTCGAACAGAAAAATCGATTATATGTGTTTATGTCGTGGTTTAGATTAACTGCAATTTATTCAATTAAAAAAATCCATAATATTACTTTTTATAAATTTATAAAAATTAGGATTTTTAATAATTGTCTAGCAAATATTGTTGGACTTAATCGTTTATTCACATGTGAAATGAGTTAGAATTTGGATGGAGTTTGGCTTGGGTTATTATAATATTCTAGAGTCAATTTTTCAGTCTACTATATGGAGTTTATTTTAGGATTCATTACGGTTTTTATTTAGTTTTCTTTTATTGGTTTAGGGCTTCTTTTTGTTAAGTTTGGTCTCCTAATTAAAGGGTTTGGCAATCTTGTCTTTTAATCTATGTGTTCAGTTTTATTAATTAGTAAAAGTGACTAACAAGATTGATCAAGAATACACATTTTTTTGTTTGTTTATGTTCGTGTTTTTAATCTGACGTGTGCCAGTAATTAATATCAGGATTAAGGTGTCTGGTTAATCAAAAGGTACGGTAATCAAGTGAAGGGAGCAATAGTCAGCCGATAGTCGACAACAAGATAAGTCACAACAAAACAAGAACCGAAGTAGGATTTTTTTGCATGGTTCATTCTAGTTGCTTATCGTGTTTTATTTTGTCGGAGACCCTTTCTCGCCAACGAGGAAATTTGGAGTGAGAAGCTCAATATTTGGACAGAAAAAACCAAGAGGCGTATCGGGGAAGAAACGAAAAAACAAGAAGGTAAAGAAATCTTTTGGTGACTGAAAAGAAATAACAGGTAGTTGTCAATGGATGAATATGAAAGACTATGACAAGATAATAAAATTACAATATTAATAAAAAAAGAAGAAGATATTATTATTATTATTATTATTATTATTATTATTATTATTATTTTCAATACCTACCATTAAGAAATTATGGAAAAAATATTTTGAAAGGATCACTTCGGTTTTTTCCCCGACAATCTTATGAAATTATCAACTTTTTATGCCGACTCACACCCTCAATTAGACGGTTGAAAGTTGGAACATTAACATGCTGACTTTGAAACAAACCCTGTTTTCCTATGTAAGTTAAAATGTATAAAAGAATTCATTAAGTCATCGGGTGGGCAATACAGGATGACATCATTCGAGCCGACATAGAGAAGCACGAAAAACTAGCATGATATAACTATTTTGTAACATTGTCAGCTAGAACAGGTTACACAGGAGTCAAAAGATTAATGATTACGCTACATACGGGTAGAAAGGAGCCTACACGTTAAAGAAACATCTCCACTTTGGCCGAATCACACTTCCCCATTTGTAGAAGAAATGTTAGGTACCAATATAGCCTAACGCGTAGAGCATGTGTAGTGTGGTGCAACCTCTTGTCCACCTCACCCGGAACGCCCAAACCCCACTACGGGTGGTGACATTTTCAAAGACTTGAAGGTGTATCGTAGGAAAGCAAATGGGGTAGTGCAATGTGAATTCCAAAATGGACTGTTAGGTACCGTTGGGGTATAGTACGTATGAAGACGTTAAAAATGATTAGAAGGCTTGAAATTATTACTGACAAGACTCGAGAAAGTCTCACTTTCTATGTGGCAGTGACGTGACAATGGGTTTTTGCCTTTTTAATTGATCAGTATAGATGCCCTTATACCTCGGCTCGTGCTGCGAAACCAAAATATTGAAATACATAAAAAAGTATATATAAGATCTATAAATTCATAAGTACTATCTTTGTTTTTTAGCACTTAAAAAAATTAATTTAGTTTAAAGGATCCGTTAATTAATATCATACCATGGCAAATTCGTTCAGGAAGAAGTCCCATTTACTTAACATAGTTATTAAATGTGTTAGGCTCGTAGGCTTCTCCAAGGTTCTAGTTGCCAAAATAATCTCAAATCTCAAAAAAAAAAAAAAAAAAAGAACAAAACAAAACAATAAGGTGTTCATACTTGAAAATAAAAAAAATTGATTTCTATCAACAATCCAAAAATATGTGATTTAGAATATGGCAAAGTGGGGTTGTCCCACGTTAAAGAAATGGAAAGTCACGTTGCTAGAAAGATAAAAATGTAAGCTCCTTATAACGAGGTACAGGAGGATGACACACAAGATAATATTTTTGTATAATGATACACATTTGGTGGCTTTAACAAGAGTCTGAAATACCCGATGTGCACGCGCATGTGCTAGGGCAAAGGGTGATGAATCATTAAAGATATCTCTTCAAGATATAAAGGTAAACGAAAAGTTGAAATTCGTTGAGAAACCTTTACAAATTGAACATAGAAAAATCAAGAATCTCTCAAACATAAGAGACTCGTTCTGGTCTAAGTGAAGTGGAATTCAAGACGCGGACCAGAATATACTTGGGAATTAGAATCAGATTTGAAACGGAAATGTACACACTTATTTCAATAGGACGAGATTTAAAATAAGGAATTGGAGAATATAACAATCCAAAAATATGTGATTTTAGAATATGCGAAAGTGGGTTTGTCCCACATTGGAGAAATGGAAAAATGACTTGTCTCACATTACCAAAAAGATAAACTTGTGAGCTCCTTATGAAGAGGACTCACATGATTATATTCTTATATACCAAGACACAGTTTGTGGCCTTAGCAAGGGTGCGAAGCAACCGACGCGCACGCGTCTGGGCTCGGCCACTGGCTAGGGCGAAGTGCAATGGCCCAATGTGGCGCATCGATGATGCACAATTGAGATCATTAAGGTCTCATGTTCGAAACCTGACTCAAGGGAGTTTCTCAACTCTCACGGTGGTAAGTTTTCTTATTGATGATGTACTTGGGTAAGTCAGACATGAAACGTCAAAATCAGTATAGAAGGTTGACATCCCGTCTCAGAAGGACTCACTCGCGTATTGAGGTGGATCCAAACGTTATTATAAAAACAATAGGTTAAGTGAATTATCGAGTCTATGTTGGTAATTGTATATCAACTTACTAGCTTTGGTCCTTACTTGGTTTAGCGACCGTAGCCCCTAGAAAATTGTGGAAGCCTGAAGTCTATATTGGAATTTTAAAGTTAAAGCAATTTAGTTGAGAAAAATAAACTAGCAACGTGTTAAAACAATACTACGAATCTTGACACTGATTTTATTAATAACCACGGAAATACAAACCATAAACTAAAAATACAAGCCAATACAAACTATAAATTAAAATGCAAACCTTAAATTAAAATGCAAGTGACCATGAAGTACTCCACACAAATCAAATTTCTGGCCTTATTAGTTACATATTGTTTTTCTTCTTTAGAAGGACGAACCAACATCTTCAAAAGGATGACACGCTATGAAGAATCAGAATTTAAACCCTCATAGCATTTACGAAGCAAGACTTGATATTATCTTTCATTTCTTTTCCAACATTCTTTAAAGTATCATCATATTTATATATTACTTCCATTACGCGTCCAAGATTGATAACACATATTTTAAGACCCATTGGAATGTCTTTACATATAAGCAATTCGCGGTTCATATCTTTCCAAGCATCTTCTACTCTTTGCTTGAACAATTCATAGACATGCTCCTCTTTCACGTCATGTTCCTTCATGTAGCTTTCAACAGTCGATACAACGTGCTTTCTTTTCCTCTCCTCCTACGGTTCATAAATTTTATCACTTATCACAACTACGTTAGAATAAAGATCAAATTGTATATGCTTAATACCGAATTGACCGATTATCGAAGGTTGTCTAACAATATGTAGAGATTATAAAACCTTATAAACGGAATCCGGACCTCTAGGCTCATACTAATACAACCCTAAATCTATATCTATATTCTTTAATAAAAATTTTGTTTTGTAACTTGTCTCTCACACATTCGTTCTTTTTTTAAAATTTATTAGATACATATAAACTTACTAATTATTAACTTTTCTTTCTTTTTATATTTCTTGCACAATTCCTAATGTAGTAAAACAACACCTACAATTTAACAACATATCAAAATAACAAAGCCAAATTAGAAAATAATTACTAATTGTCCTAAATTATATTTACCATTTTTTATAACTAAATAATCTAATGTTTTTCCTAAAATATTTTCAAAATATTAAAAACTTATTTTATTTTTTTATTAATTTTAAAGAAACAAGTTATAAAACGAATTATTAACACAATAAATTATATATTTTTTTATTACTTAACATGTTTTTTCATAATTGTAAATACATACATAATTTACGGATTTTTATTTTAACTTTTAATTAAATTAGTTTTTAAAAAAATCAAGTATATTACAAAAACTAAAACTTAAAAAGTCTCACTGATTTGGATTTTCTTCTCTTTAATTAAAAAAAAGTTAAGAACTCTTAACAACAAAACATTTTTTTTATTTTTTTATATATTAACAATATTTAAGAGTAATTTTATCAAATTTTTATATAAAAAAATTGTATTACATATATTAATCACAAGTTTACATATATATAAAATTTATGTACTAACAAATTTACATATGTGTAAAAAAACATAGATATGTATAAAAACTAATTTTTCAGAATTGCAATCGTAAATATCTATATAGAAAATGATAAAACTATACTCAAATAACACTAGCATACCAAAAATTTTATAAAAAACGTTAATTTTCAAGGGTTCTTTCAAGGTGTTAAATAATTTAAGAGTTTTGTAATGATATTCATATATATATATATATATATATATATATATGGTAGGGTTAATGTAAAAAACAATATTTTTGTGAGAAGAATAAGAATAGATCTAGGCCTTTGGATCTATGATCTAGTGGTTGAGATTGGTAGTTTCTAAATAATTGTATTGTTTCATATTTACATTGTATAGTGTCATATTTAGGTGGTTTCTTTTATTTTAAAGCTCTTCTCAAACTTCTCACAAAACACTTGTTTTTTATTTGAACTCTTTTATATATATATATATATATATATATATATATATATATATATATATATATATATATATATATATATATATATAATCAACTAACTGTTTTTTTAAGATCTTTGTAAACATATACAGTGGCTTTGTATTAATAGTCTGTGACAAGTATATTGTTAAATTGTATTTTACTTATTTATTAAATATCTTATATTAATTAATTACTCGTGTAATACACGAACTTTAAGTTAGTAATGGCATATTCAAGTACAAATTTGTATGTACCTTGTGACCGATAATATCATCCATAATCCTACTAATTACAGATGCAGCTTTAACAAGAGGAGGAAAGCTAAGAGCCCATTTGAAATATTCTTCTCACCCATGCTCATAAAACTTGACGTTGTAAGCATTTTGTAACCGGCAGTTATGAATGAAACTGTTTCATGCTCCTCAATTGTTGGTACATATCCCTCATTCATTCATTTTGCTTCAGTCAAGTAATTTCTACTCATCTCTTTAATCTGCATAAGACAAATGACACATTTACTTTAGTTCTTTATATCAGTCTTTGTATAAAGAGAACATTACAAACAGGGGCGGACCTACATAGTAGCCGTCGGGGTCCCGGGACACCAATGTTTTTTAAAATTTATTTAGAAGCGATATAGAAAATTTTTGAAGGACCCCATATAAATTAACATTTGGACCCCATATCAATATTACCATTCTAGTCTGGTGGAAACCCCCTTCCAATACCACACGAATGACCCGAGTTCGAGCCTTGCTCTTTCCCGTTTTTTTATGTATTTCGTTTTTTAAAAAATTACTTTATATTAATTTTAGTTTTGACTTTTGGCCCATGGGTTTTAAGTTTTAACATATCCCAACCCAAGTACCTAACCCAGTAACCCAACTCATCAGACATTCAGACTAACACCCTCCTGGCCTCCACACACATCTCAATTCTATTTCTCAACCCCACTGGCCACTGCTTATCCAGTTATCCCTAACTCACGCCTCTCCTCTCAGTTTTTCCGGCCAGCCTCCGCCCATCTCCGTCCATATCCGCCAGCCTCCGCCTCACTCCAGCCACTGTTCACCCCTCTTTGGTCTTATAAGTCTTTGTTTCCTCTGATTTTGTCTCAAACTAAAGGTAATTTTAGGGCTAATTAGTTGATTGATTTTATATATAATTATACATTTATACTCATGTTGGTTATTGTATGTTGTATATTGTTGTTAGATTGTGACTTAGTTTTCTTAAAAACTTGAACTTTAGGGTTAATTATGCAAGAATCATTGAAAAGAAAGTTTGAGCCCTCGTCTTCTTCAAGTAATACATCTAAGAAAATTGATTTGGAAGACCTTCCATCAGATTACGTTCATGTTTTTCGGGTATGAATTAAAAGTGTATGTTTCATCTAGTTTCTAATTTAGATTCTTTCTACTTACTCGTTTCCAATTACACCATAGTTCCGTGTTTTATTATGTTCCTCGCCTCGACCCGACCCGACCCGAATAACGACCGACCCGAAAAATTTTGTAAACCGAAAAATTGGGACCCCATCGACAAAAAATCCTGGGTCCGCCACTGATTACAAAGCAAAGAAACTCAAACTAACCTCCTCTTTGGCATAATAAACTTGATATGCTTTTCCTTCACTTGCCATTATTTCCTCCATTTCACCATAAGTATCCAAGAGCATTTTGTATATCATCATCATATAATCGGGAAGTGTATCGATGCAGGTAATTGACCACCTATAATTAATGTATGCGTAAGCTATAACTATGATAAACTATTTTGGTTTTAGAGAAAAGATCCAATACAATAATGCCTTAACGTACATTACGTACGCGAATCCATTTTTTCAAGAATCGATCCATGAAATCACATCCAAACATCTCGGAATCGTCAATACATATCCAATCAATCATTGGTTCACCGAAAAAACAGTTTTGGATGGTTAATCGATCAATTTTTCACTTTTTTTCACAAAGACCGTTTTTGAGCGTTTAAGTTTTTGTGAGCGTTTTAGGTTTTTGCCTTTGAGCATCTCACGTACCTACTATACGTTAAGGCATTAGCGTACAGTAACTGCACCATTGGTTTTAATACTGGATTGTTTGTCAATTAGTACATATTGTTGGTGTAGGCATGTGTTTACAACTTTACATACCTTTGAACTGCTTCTGTGAAAATCTCAAGTTCATCATAAGTAGCGTAATTATCGTAAGTGTCATCTAAAACTGTTGCAACTTGAATCATTTTTGTTAAGAAAATCCTTGAACGAGAATATTGAGGTTCAAAGTAGACACCTACTATCCAAAAGTAGAGTTCAACTAGTCTGTCTCTTACAACCAGTAGATTCTTTGAAGGCTCAAAATCTTTCCACCACCTACAATAATTTATTATTACAAAAACCACAAATACTGAGCACCGTTTCAAATCTATTGCAATAAATGAATAAACAAGCAAATAAACGTACTTAAAAAGTTGGCTAAGCTCCTTTTTGTGCAAAGATTGAATCCGATTGAAATCCAACTTTGCAAGTCTTAGCAAGGATTCATCATGTGAATCTTTTTGTTCATAGAACGGTATGTAGCGCAACACATCAAGTCTTGGCAACCTTTTCCATATAGGCCGCTCTAGTGCTTCCTTTATGTGCGTCGAAAAAGAAAGACTACAGTTCCACCTAAGAGGATCCTTTGTTATCTTTTCAAGTTGGCATTTTGTAAAAAGAAGAGCGTCGTCGAGTACAACCTCCCCTTGCACCCGCATATATGTAGCCTCGTATAACTTAAGCATGCCACTGACATCACTAGTTAAAGATTCCTTAAAGGTTCCCTCATTGTCCTTGTATTTGTTGAAGATATCTGATTTTATTAACAGAAAAATGTTAACATCTTTTATATTGTGAGTAAAATTCGAACTTAAATTCACTAACCGCATGAAACAAAGAATCCTTATTGTCGAAGGAGTCGAAACCAAAGGGAAACATTACCACCTTCCCAATTATCACCATATAGAGTGTGAATATAGCCCAAGGCTTGCTCAATCTCTTGTTCAAAACAATAAGCAATGCCGAGGCGTTGGATATCGTTAATTAGTTTCAACAAGTCAGTATGTTTGCTCGGATCATTTAAGGCTATCAGTAATTTTTCCCTCGCTTCTTTTTTAAGATTCTGGATTATTGGCTCTATTGCCGCTTCCTCTTCTTGCTAAATTTAATGGTTATTAAATCAAAGAGAATAACAATATACAAGTTAGATTCCTAAAAATAACATTATTAGAGAATAAAGCGTTTCGTTTGTGGAGGGGTGGTATCGATTTGGGCCCGACTTACTTCACTACTTATTATTGAGTTTAGAGGGTGTTTGGGATTTCTTATTTTACATCCTTATAATTTTTCATTAAGTTAATAAGTTACAAAAATGTAACTTATGATACTTTCCCCTCACAATATATGCAATCTCAAACGCCTTATTACTTTTCAAAAATTTAATAAGTTATAAGTTGATAAAAATAAGCAATCCCAAACACCCCATTAATATATATAGAAGACAGAGAAAATTTTGGGCCTACCATACATATCTTATTAGCTTTTATCCCCCGTATTATAGGTATTGTTTCACATTTTTTGTTTTTAATATTTTATATATTTTTTTAGTATCTAATTTTATTTATTG
Source organism: Bidens hawaiensis (assembly GCF_021521415.1). Taxonomy (NCBI): domain Eukaryota; kingdom Viridiplantae; phylum Streptophyta; class Magnoliopsida; order Asterales; family Asteraceae; genus Bidens; species Bidens hawaiensis. Next base: position 22,906 of record NW_027502733.1, on the reverse strand, counting down.
TAAGTTAATAGTATACTTAGGATTTGATGATTAAAAAGTTTCACAAATAAACAAGATGTTATAACTCGTTTAAAAACTATTAAGATTTGGCGAGACCCATGACCCGTTTTTTTCCTTTTTACTATAAAATTGTTTCTTAATTATAAATTATATCTTGTTTTTAAAAATCATATATTACTTTTTAGTATATCCAGATTGTAGTATTTTTATATTAAACATTTGGTGAGATTAATTTTTAATTTAATGAGTTGTTATAACCCATTTAAGGGCTATCAGGGTTTGATAAGACCCATACCCATGAATTCGGGTCAAGTGCATGAGAAACCTATATTTATAAATAAAATAATATGATGATTTGAGAGAATGTATGGAGCAACCAAAGAGCTTTTAAAGGTTTTGTTTTTATATATTTAAGATAAGGGGCCTTTTAGATTTTCATGTTTTCTAAGTCAAAGATCGTAGACTAGTCTCTATATATATTGTAATCCTTGTACTTGTATGCTCTCATCACAAGAGTTGGAACTTGGAAGGCAATAATAAATTTCTGATTGTAGCCCAGATCGATTGAACCACATATATCTTGCGTTTCATGCTAGTTTATTATTATTATTATTATTATTATTATTATTATTTTCAGATTAATTGTGTGAGTGTTTGTTATAACAATGTTGCAAAAATCTCGACTAGTCACCAATTAATACCCGATTAATCGCTAGTCTCCAATTCACTAATTAATTTTGAGCTAGTCGTCCAATTAATCGGTCAATGGTCAAATCCGGCCAAAATCGACAGTTTCCGCGACCAAAATCAGTTGTTTACGACGAGATTCTGACCAAAATTGGCGATTTCGCGCGAGATTTTAGCAAAAACCAGCGGTTTCAAACGAGATTTCAGCCAAAATATGTTTGTGTATATATAAAAATGAAAATTACATATAAAAATATGTGTGTGTATGAAACGAAAATTATACATCAAAGTCCGATCAGATTAATCCTGATTAATGGCTAGTCCTCACCCCACCGCTCGCTAGCGACTAGCGATTTTAACAACACTGGTTATAACCGATCAAAGTTCTAATAAAATGATCATAGCACATACATATATATGACTGGCCGTCACGAAGATCGATGGGCTTTACTATTAAAACACTTAAATAAATAAATCTTCTCTTTCTATTTTTAAATTTTATTAAATATTTTAGGAAAAATAAAAATTTTAAACTCATCGACGGATCCACCAGGGCATTTGTATCATCGCTGGCTTTTCACCTAAAGAGTACAGTTGTCAACTCTTCAAGAAGACCAAGTGAACGATGTATCAGCACATGCATCGCCTCATGGTTGACATTCTCGTATGGTAAGTAATATAATTGGAACACTAAAAGAGTGATACGGAAGATCTTAAGGGGTGATTTGGAGTAGATCAAAATTCAAAGTCAACAGACTACAATTTTTTTAATGGTTAACGAATTCTTCAAATGAGATATTGGCGAAATTCATCTCATCGAGATACACTCGCCTCCGAACTGGGAAAACCCCCACCTAGGGTCGACGCTTGTGAACACTTGTCCGAATGCAGGACAATGTGATGAGGTAAAACCCAATCATTTCAAGGGTCAAACTAACATCGTCCGATGTCTATTCACCTAGTCTCCCCTCATCACTGGATGTCTCCGAAACTAAATGGTTAGTCAACAGAATACTATTAATACTTAGTTTATTTTGGATTTTACTTATGAGTTTAATTTTGTTTTCTAATTCAATGGCCTCTTGTATACCTTAACTTATTTGCCTATATAAGGTGTGCTAGGGGTTCGAGTTTCACGTATATTTTTTTCCCTTTCTTTTGAACGACGAACACTCCTAATTTAGTAAGGGGTAATGGTAAAATTATCTTTTTGAGGATTCGAACCCTTGACCTCTTTTTGAAGGAAGACCATAGGGAAAACTCCATGACCACCCCCACCAAGTGGTAGAGATGGTCAAAAAAACCGGTCCGGGAACCGGTTTGCCGGTTTAAACCGGAAACCGGTTTTTACGAAAACCGGTTTTTTAAAAACCGGTTTGACCGGTTTACAAACCGCCGGTTCGTATTTCGGTTACACGTTTTAGAGCCAAAACCGGTTAACGAACCGGTTATTAAAAAAACCGGTTTTTTTTATAACCGGTTATGGAAAAACCGGTTAACCGGTTTATAAAAAAACCGGTTTTTGACCGTTGTGGAAAAACCGGTTAACCGGTTTCTCCATAACCGGTTAACCGGTTAAAAACCGGTTTTTGACCGTTGTATAACGGCTATATGGCCGTTTTTTTTTTTGACCGTTTTTTTTTTACCATTTTACCCTCACAAACATCTATATATAGTTTAGGTTGGGTATTGGTTAGATCACACTCGATTATACAACTCCAAATTTTGCTAGTATTGCCAAAGGGCTATGTTTACCGAAAGAATCGGAACAATAATTATGTCCTGACGCCAACCAGGGACTCGTTCAAAATTTTGCTAGTATTGCCAAAGGGCTATGTTTACCGAGCTGAAAAAAAAACTGAGTATGGGTCGAATCACTAAATCGGATCAGAAATTTGGTCTTGGAAACTTCCATACAATATTTTATACACATACGAAAGAATCGGATCAATAATTATGCCCTGACGCCACCCCGGGTCCCGTTCGAAAGGTTTTCAGTGTTGCCAAAGGGGTATGTTCACCGAACCGGAGAAAAAACTTAATATGGGTCGCACCACTGAATCGGATCAAAAATTCGGTCTTGGAAACTACCATACAATATTTTATACACATACGAAAGAATCGGGTCAATAATTATGCCCTGACGCCACCTCGCGGCCCGTTCGAAATTTTGCCAGTATTGCTTAAGGGTTATGTTCACCGAGCCGGTGAAAAATCTGAGTATGGGTCAAACCACAGAATCGGATCACAAATTCGGTCTTGGAGACTTCCATATAATATTTGATACACATACGAAAAAATCGGATCAATAATTATGTCCTGACGCCACCCCAGGGCCAGTTCGGAATTTTGACAGTGTTGCCAAAGGGGTATGTTCACCGAACTGGAGATAAAACTTAGTAAGCGTCGAACCACTGAATCGGAAAACAAATTCTGTCTTGGAGCATTCCAAACAATATTTTATAAATATACGAAAGAATCGGATCAATAATTATACCCTGACACCACTCCGGGGCTCGTTCGAAATTTTGCCAGTATTGCCAAAGGGGTGTGTTCATCGAGCCGCGGAAAAAACTTAGTATGGGTCGAACGACTGAATCGGATCAGAATTCGGCCTTGGAAACTTCCATACAATATTTTATAAATATACGAAAGCATCGGATCAATAATTATGCCCTGACACCACCCCGAGGCTTGTTCAATGTTTTGCCAGTATCGCCAAAGAGGTGTGTTCACCGAGCTGGAGAAAAAACTAAGTATGAGTCGAACAACTGAATCGGATCAGAAATTTGGTCTTGGAGACTTCAATACAATAGTTTATACAAATACGAAAGAATCGGATCAATAATTATGCCCTGACGCCACCCCTGGGCCGTTCGAAATTTTGCCAGTATTGCCAAAGGGGTATGTTCATCTAGCCGTGGAAAAAACTGAGTATAGGTCGAACCACTTAATCGGATCATAAATTCGGTCTTAGAGACTTCCATACAATATTTTATAAAAATACGTAAGAATCGGATCAATAATGGTTCCCAGACGCCACCCCGGGGCCTGTTCGAAGTTTTACCAGTATTGCCAAAGGGGTATGTTCAACGAGCCGGAGAAAAAACCGAGTATGGGTCTAACCACTGAATCGGATCAGAAATTCGGTCTTGGATACTTCCATATAATATTATATACACGTACGAAAGAATCAGATCAATAATTATGCCCTGACGCCACCCCGGGGCCCGTTCGAAATTTTGCCAGTATTGCCAAAGGGGTATGTTCATCGAGCCGGGGAAACACTAAGTATGGGTCGAACCACTGAATCGGATCAGATTTTCGGTCTTGGAGACTTCCATACAATATTTTATAAATATACAAAAAAATCATATCAATAATTATGCCCTGACACCACCCCGGGGCCCGTTCTAAATTTTGTCATTTATTGCCAAAGGGGTATGTTCATCGAGCCGGAGAAAAGGCCGACTATGGGTCGAACCACTGAATCGGATCAGAAATTCGGTCTTGGAGACTTCCATACAATATTTTATACACATACGAAAGAATCGGATCAAAAATTATGCCTTGACGCCACCCGGGGCCCGTTCGAAATTTTGCCAGTATTGCCAAAGGTGTATGTTCACCGAGTCGGAGAAAAAAATGAGTATGGGTCGAACCACTGAATCGGATCAGAAATTCGGTCTTGGAGACTACCATACAATATAGTTTATACTCATACGAAAGAATCGGATCAATTATTATGCCCTGTCGCCACCAGGGGCCCGTTCGGGATTTTGCTAGTATTGACAAAGGGGTATGTTCACCGAGCAGGAGACAAAACTGAGTATGGGTAGAACCACTGAATCGGATCAGAAATTCGATCTTGGAGACTTCCATACATTATTTTATAAATATACGAATGAATCGGATCAATATTTATGCCCTGACGCCACCCCGGGGCCCGTTCGAAATTTTGCCAGTATTGCCAATGGGGTATGTTCACCGAGCCGGAGAAAAAAACTGAGTATGGGTCGAACCACTGAATCGGATCAGAAATTCGGACTTGGAGACTTCCATACAATATTTTATACACATACGAAGTAATCGAATCAATAATTATGTGGAACCCACTCCGGGGCCCGTTCGAAATATTATTGCCAAAGAGGTATGTTCACCGAGCCGGAGAAAAAAACTGAGTATGGGTCGAACCACTGAATCAGATAAGGAATACGGTTTTGGAGACTTCCATACAATATTTCATAAATATACGAAAGAATCGGAACAATAATTATGTCCTGACGCCAACCAGGGGCTCGTTCAAAATTTTGCTAGTATTGCCAAAGGGGTATGTTCACCGAGCAGAAGAAAAAACTGAGTATGGGTCGAATCACTGAATCGGATCAGAAATTTGGTCTTGAAGACTTCCGTACAATATTTTATACACATACGAAATAATCGGATCAATAATTATGCCCTGACGCCACCCCGGGGCCCGTTCGAAAGTTTTTCAGTGTTGCCAAAGGGGTATGTTCACCGAACTGGAGAATAAACTTAATATGGGTCGAACCACTGAATTGGATCAGAAATTCGGTCTTTGAAACTACCATACAATAATTTATACACATACGAAAGAATCGGTTCAATAATTATGCCCTGACGTCACCCCGCGGCCCGTTCGAAATTTTGCCAGTATTGCTTAAGGGTTATGTTCACCGAGCCGGAGAAAAAGCTGAATATGGGTCGAATGTAACATCTTACTTTCGGTTATATTAATAAAATAAAGTTCGTTTATTTTATAGGGGGTCGTTATCGGTTTAGTTGAATAGAATACGAGATGGACTTGTGTTGGGTAAATGGATATGGGTTATGGACTTGGGTATGGAGGAATAAAGGAAAGACCATGGGCTTAAGCCCATGATCAAAAATATATATACCCTTAATCCTCCATTTAATTCACTTACACATATCCCTTACACCATCCAAAACACACACTTAAGATTCTCTCTCTAGTTCTCTCTCTCTAAACCGATATCAAGAAGGAAACTGAGAACCGACCCGAGGTAATGATAGTATTATATTGTATGAGCTTAACCCGTTAGATATAGTTGTGAAACGACGAGCCGACACCGTTTAACCGTTTAAATCACGAGATCCGGGTGGAGTCGGGTATAAACCGAACCTATGATGAGCTTAGGGATCACCCTAGCTCAGATCTGGATCGAACGGGGCGAAAAACGACGAAAAACGAGTTAAAACTCGTTTTTCCGGTGAGTTCGCGTTTTTCCTGCGGCTTTCCGGCAATGGCGGCGCCGGAAAAGTTAATACGAGGTTACGGGTGTCAGGGAATGTTCTGACATCCCCTGACCTAACCCTAGTTCGCTAGGGAGTAATTGACGAATTAGAAGCGATTCGCTAGCTGATTCGTCTAAGGGAATATAACGAACTAGCTTTGATTCGTGTATTAATTCGTTAAGGAAAGACTGACGAACTAGCTTCAGTTCGTTAAGTCCAATTCGTATGTCGACCAGTTCGTTATAAGGTTTAATTCGTTATGAGGACTGGTTCGCTATGAGGGTCCAATTCGCCAAGAGACCAATTCGTTAAGCAGACCAAACGAATATGGACCAATTCGCTAAAAAGGCCAATTCTTTATGAAGTAACTAATTAGCCAGTTCGCTATGAAGGACAGAAGTAACGAATGAACACCAATTCGCTAAAGAGCATCTTAACGAATCAGAACTTTGAAAGAATGACAGAACAGTCCCTGGACTTAGAAAAGAATGATTTAATTACAATTAGGCCCTTGAACTTTTAAGTAGCAAATTAATTAACGATTCAAAATGTTAATGGAAAATGTGTTACGACAGTTAATGGAAATAAATTTTTCCAAGCTGACCTGGCAGCTCGACCCCAGCCATGGGCTCTGCCCTTGGACCCCGCTAGGGGCTGCCGCCCCTAGAACCCCGCTGCCAGGGGCGCTGCCCCCGGACCCCCATTCGTTGAGGGTAATAACTGAACTAGAAAGGCAATATATGTAGTGATAGTTTACTGAAACGTATAATTATTATACAGTTAGTCGTGCACAGCTCAAGAAGGGGATAACCGTAAACGATGAACGCAATCGCATTGAGGTGAGTTTCTAGCCCCACTTCCTTGTTATGTTTTCGGGGCTGTGTGCATACTCGATGTGATAGTTAATAAACTTATCTTAAGTGGTAAGTGTATGTCTTGTATGATTTATGTATGATGATTGTTTGACGGTGCGTGAACGATCTTCGGATATTGCATGTACCGTCAGGTGGTAGTTAAGATATGATTGATAAGTATGATGAAAGATATGATGTATGTGTGAATATATGATGTATGCATAATGTATGTATGTTATGATGATGGTACGTGAACGATCTTTGGAGATTGCACGTATTGTCAAGGAAAGTATGTATGAACAGGTACGGTACAGTTACACGAACAGAGGGACCAGACCCTAATAATATCTGTGATGGTAGGGACCAGACCCTAATAATATCTGTGATATAGGGACCAGACCCTAATAATATCTGTGATGTTAGGGACCAGACCCTAATAATATCTGTGATGTTATGGACCAGACGCTTATAATATCTGTGAGGTTATAGGGCGAAAGGCTCTTTAAAACGTATGATTATGTATGTAAAGAAAGTATGAGGGTAAGAACGAAAGTATATGCACTTATGTGTGTATGAAAGAAAGTTAAGAGGTTAAGTATGAAATGTAAGAAGGTATTGTATGATTATGTGATTAACTAGAACTCACTCAGCGTAGCTGACTTTTAGTATGCACGCAGGTGAGTAGGATGAGGCAGGTAGCTTGAGGAGGACACATGGCTGAGTTGGACGAAGCTGGAATCTGAAGATTTTGCTATGATGTTTTATTTTAAAAGATTATGTTTTGTCATTAAATGACTATGAATGCTCGATAAGACAAGAATTATGGTTATGGAATGTAATGGTTTGGATGTTTTTAATGTTCCGCAAATGTTTTAATTAACTCTGATATTTAGAAATGCGTTTATGAGTAAATCCAACACGAAAATAGGGCTACCGGTAACGGGGCCTTACATCGAACCACTGAATTGGATCACAAATTCTAATTTTTCTCTTTGGAGATCAGAAATTCGGTCTTGGATATTTCCATACAATATTTTATAAATATATGAAAGAATCTTATCAATAATTATGCCCTGACGCCACCCAGGGCCCCGTTCGAATTTTTTTCATTAATTGCCAAAGGGGTATGTTCATCGAGCCGGAGAAAAGCCTGACTATGGGTCGAACCACTGAATCGGATCAGAAATTTGGTCTTGGAGACTTCCATACAATATTTTATACACATACGAAAGAATCAGATCAACAATTATGCCCTGACGCCACCCCGGGGTCCGTTCGAAATTTTGCCAGTATTGCCAAAGAAGAATTTTCACCGAGCCGGAGAAAAAACTGAGTATGGGTCAAACCACTGAATCGGATCAGAAATCGGTCTTGGAGACTACCATATAATATAGTTTACACTCATACGAAAGAATCGGATCAATAATTATGCCCTGTCGCCACCCGGGGCCGTTCGGGATTTTGCCAATGTTGCCAAAGGGGTATGTTCACCGAACCAGATAAAAAACATAGTATGCGTCGAACTATTGAATCGGAAAAAAAAATTCGGTTTTGGAGCATTCCATACAATATTTTATAAATATACGAAAGAATCGGATCAGTAATTATGTCCTGACGCCACTCCGAGGCCCGTTCGAAATTTTGCAGTATTGCCATAGGGGTATGTTCATCGAGCCGGGTTAAAAACTGAGTATGGGTCGAACGACTGAATCGGATCAGAAATTCGGTCTTGGAGACTTCCATAAAATATTTTATAAACATACGAAATAATCGGATCAATAATTATGCCCTGATGCCACCCCGAGGCCCGCTCGAAAATTTTCCATTATTGCCAAAGGGGTATGTTCACCGAGCCACTTAATCGGATCAGAAATTCAGTCTTGGAGACGTTCATATAATAATTTATATACATACAAAACAATCAGATTAATAATTATGCCCTGACGCCACCCCGAGGCCCGCTTGAAATTTTGGTAGTATTGCCAAAGGGGTATGTTCACCGAGCCGGAGAAAAAACTGAGTATCGGTCGAACGAATGAATCGGATAAGAAATTCGGTTTGGAGACTTCCAAACAATATTTTATAAATATGCGAAATAATCGAGTCAATAATTATGCTTTGACGCCCCTCCGGGGCCGTTTTAAATTTTGCTATTATTGCCAAAGAGGTATGTTCACCGAGCCTGAGAAAAAATAAAACTGAGTATGGGTCGAACCACTGAATCGGATCAGAAATTCGGTCTTGGAAACTTCCATACAATATTTAATAAATATACGAAATAATCGGATCAATACTTATGCCCTGACGCCACCCCGGAGCCCTTTCAAAATTTTGGCAGTATTGCCAAAAGGGTATGTTCACCGAGCCGGAGAAAAAACTGAGTATGGGTCAAACCACTGAATCTGATCAGAAATTTGGTCTTGAGGACTTCCATTCAATATTTTATAAATATACGAAAGAATCATACCAATAATTATGCCCTGACGCCACCCCAGGGCCAGATCGAAATTTTGCCAGTATTGCCAAATGAGTATGTTCACCGAGCCGGAGAAAAAACTGAGTATGGGTCTAACCACTGAATCGGATCAGAAATTCGATCTTGGATACTTCCATATAATATTATATACACGTACGAAATAATCAGATCAATAATTATGCCCTGACGCTACCCCGGGGCCCGTTCGAAATTTTGCCAGTATTGCCAAAGAGATATGTTCACCGAGTTAGAGAAAAATTGAGTATGGGTCGAACCACTGAATCAGATCAGACATTCGGTCTTAGAGACTTCCATATAGTAATTTATACACATACGAAAGTATCGGATCAATAATAACGCCCTGACTCCACCCTGGGCCCGTTCGTAGTTCTGCAGTATCGCCTTAGGGGTATGTTCACCGAGCAGGAGAAAAAACTGAGTATAGGTCGAACCACTGAATCCGATCAGAAATTCGGTATTGAAGACTTCCTTACAGTATTTTATACACATACAAAAGAATCGGATCAATAATTAGGCCCTGACGTCACCTCGGGGCCCGTTTGAAATTTTGAGAGTATTGACAAACGGGTATGTTCACCGAGCCGGAGAAAAAAACTGAGTATGGGTCGAACCACTGAATGGGATCAGAGTTTCGATTTTGAAGACTTCCATACAATAATTTATGCACATACGAAAGAATCGGATCAACAATTATGCCCAAACGCCACCCCGGGGTTCGTTCGAAATTTTTCCAGTATTGTCAAAGGGGTATGTTCACCGAGCCGGATAAAAAACTAAGTATGGGTCGAACTACTAAATCGGATCAGAAATTCGGTTTCAGAGACTTCCATACAATATTTTATAAACATACGATAGAATCAGATCAATAATTTGGCCCTGACGCCACCTCGGGTCCCGTTCGAAATTTTGTCAGCATTGTCAAAGGGGTATGTTCATCGAGCCGGAGAAAAAACCGAGTATGGGTCGAACCACTGAATCGGATCGTAAATTCGGTTTTTGGAAACTTCCATACAATATTTTATAAACATACGATAGAATCGGATTAATAATTATGCACTAACACCACCCTGCGGCCCTTTCGGAATTCTGCCAGTATTGCCAAAGGGCTATGATCACCGAGCGGAGAAAAAACTGAGTATGGGTCGAACCACTAAATCAGATCAGAGATTCGGTCTTGGATACTTCCATACAATGATATATACACATACGATAGAATCGGATCAATAATTAAGCCCTGATGCCACCCCGGGGCCCGTTCAAAATTTTGCCATTATTGCCAAATGGATATGTTTACCGAGCCGGAGGAAAAACTGTGTTTGGTTCGAACCACTGAATCGGATCAGAAATTCGGTCTTGAAGACTTCCATACAATATTTTATAAACATACGATAAAATCAGATCAATAATTAAGCCATGACGCCACACCGGGGGTCTGTTCGAAATTTTGCCAGTATTGCCAAAGAGGTATGTTAACTGAGCCGGAGAAAAACTGAGTATGGGTAGAACCACTGAATCGGATCATGAATTCGGTCTTAGAGACTTCCATACAATATTTTATAAAAATACGAAATAATCAAATCAATAATTCTGCTCTGACGCCAACCCGGGGCCTGTTCGAAGTGTTGCAAGTATTGCCAAAGGGGTATTTTCACCGAGACGGAGTAAAAACTGAGTATGGGTCGAACCACTGAATCGGATCCGAAATTCAGTCTTGGATACTTCCATATTATATTATATACACACACGAAAAAAACAGATCAATAATTATGCCCTGACGCCACCCCGGAGCCCGTTCGAAGTTTTGCCAGTATTGCCAAAGGGGTATGTTTATCGAGCCAGGGAAAAAATAGAGCATGGGTCGAACCACTGAATCAGATCAGAAATTCGGTCTTAGAGACTTCCATACAATATGTTATAAATATACGAAAGAATCGGATCAATAATTATGCCCTGACGCCATCTCGGGGCCTGTTCGAAGTTTTGCCAGTATTGCCAGAGGGTTATGTTCACCTTGCCGGAGAAAAACTGAGTATGGGTCGAACCAATAAATCGGATCAGAAATTCGGTAATTGATACTTCCATATAATATTTTATACACATACGAAAGAATCAGATCAATAATTATGCCTTGACGCCACCCCGGGGCCGTTCGAATTTTTGCCAGTATTGCCAAAGGGGTATGATCACCGAGCCGTCGAAAAAACTATGTATTGGTCGATCCAGTATCGGATCAGAATTTCGGACTTAGAGACTTCCATACAATATTTTATACACATACGAAAAAATCAGATATGTAATTATGCCATAACGTTACCCCGGGCCCGTTCGAAATTTGCTAGTATTGCCAAAGGGGTTTGTTCACTGAGTCGGAGAAAAAATTGAGTATGGGTCGAACCACTGAATCGGATTAGAAATTCGTTCTTGGAGACTTCCAGACAATAATTTACACATATACGAAAGAATCGGATCAATAATTATGCCCTGACGCCACCCTGGGCCCGTTCGCTATTTTGACAGTATTGCCAAATGGGTATGTTCACCGAGCCGGAAAAAAAACTGAGTAAGGGTCGAACCACTGAATCGGATCAGAAATTCGGTCCTGGATACTTCAATATAATATTTTATACACATACGAAAAAACCGGATCAATAATTATGCCCTGACTCCACCCGGGGGCCGTTCGAAATTTTACCAGTATTTCCGAAGGAGTGTATGTTCACCGAGCCAGAGAAAAAACTTAGTATGGGTCGATCCACTGAATCGGATCAAAAATTCGGTATTGGAGACTTCCATACAATATTTTACAAATATATGAAAGAATCGGATCAATAATTATGCCCTGACACCACCCTGGGGCCTGTTCAAAATTTTACCAGTATTGCCAAAGGGGTATAAGTTCACCGAGCCGGAGAAAAAACTCTGTATGGGTCGAACCATTGAATCGGATCAGAAATTCGGTCTTGGATAATTCCATACAATATTTTTTACACATACGAAAGAATCGGATCAGTAATTATGCCCTAACGCCACCCTGGGGCCCGTTCGAAATTTTGTCATTTATTTTCAAAGGGGTATGTTCATCGAGACAGAGAAAAAATTGAATATGGGTCGAACTACTGAATCGGATAAGAAATTCGGTTTTGAAGAGTTCCATACAATATTTTATACACATACGAAAGAATCGGATCAATAATTATGCCTTGACGCCACCCCGGGGCCCGTTCGAAATTTTGTCATTTATTGTCAAAGGGGTATGTTCACCGAGCCGGAGAAAAAACTGAGTATGGGTCGAATTACTGAATCGGATAAGAAATTCGGTCTTGAAAACTTCCATACAATAATTTATACACATTCGAAAGAATCGGATCAACAATTATACCTTGACGCCACTCCGGGGCTCGTTTGAAATTTTGCCAGTATTGTTAAAGGGGTGTGTTCACCGAGCCGGAGAAAAAACTGTGTATGGGTCGAACCACTGAATCGGATCAGAAATTTGGTCTTGGAGACTTCCATACAATATTCTATACACATACGAAAGAATCGGATCAATAATTATGCCCTGACGCCACCCCGGGGCCCGTTCGAAATTTTGTCATTTATTGTCAAAGGGGTATGTTCACCGAGCCAGAGAAAAAACTGAGTATGGGTCGAATTACTGAATCGGATAAGAAATTCGGTCTTGAAAACTTCCATACAATAATTTATACACATTCGAATGAATCGGATCAACAATTATACCTTGACGCCACTCCGGGGCTCGTTTGAAATTTTGCCAGTATTGTTAAAGGGGTGTGTTCACCGAGCCGGAGAAAAAACTGTGTATGGGTCAAACCACTGAATCGGATCAGAAATTTAGTCTTGGAGACTTCCATACAATATTTTATACACATACGAAAGAATCAGATCAATAATTATGCCCTGACGCCCACCGCGACCCGTTCGAAATTTTGCCAGTATTGCTAAAGGGGTATGTTCACCGAGCCTGAGATAAAACTGAGTATGGGTCGAAGCACTGAATCGGGTCAGAAATTCTGTCTTGGATACTTCCAGACAATAGTTTATACACATACGAAAAAATCGGATCAATAATTATGCCCTGACGCCACCCTGGGGCCGTACGAAGTTTTGCCAGTATTGCCAAAGGGGTATGACTATCGAGCCGGGGAAAAAATTGAGTATGGGTCGAACTATTGAATCGGATCAGAAATTCGGTCTTGGAGATTTCCATACAATATGTTGTAAATGTACTAAAGAATCGGATCAATAATTGTGCCCTGATGCCACCCCGGGGCCTATTCGAAGTTTTGCCTGTATTGCCAAAGGATTATGTTCACCGAGCCGGAGAAATACTGGGTATGGGTCGAACCAATGAATCGGATCAAAAATTCAGTCATTGATACTTCCATATAATATTTTATAAACATACGAAAGAATCAGATCAATTATTATGCCCTGACGCCACCCCGGGGCCCGTTCGAATTTTTGGTAGTATTGCCAAAGGGGTATGTTCACCGAGCCGGAGAAAAAACTGTGTATTGGTCGAACCACGAATCGAATCAGAATTTCGGTCTTAGAGACTTTCATACAATATTTTATACACATACGAAAGAATCGGATATATAATTATGCCCTAACGTCACCCCGGGACCCGCATGAAATTTGCTAGTATTGCCAAAGGGGTATGTTCACTGAGCCGGAGAAAAAAGAGAATATGTGTCGAACCACTGAATCGGATCAGAAATTCGGTCTTGCAGAGTTCCATACAATAATTTACACATATACGATAGAATCAGATCAATAATTATGCCCTAACTCCACCCCGGGTCCTGTTAAATATTTTTCCATTATCTCTAAAGGGGTATGTTCACTGAGCCGGAGAAAAAACTGAGTATAGGTCGAACCACTAAATCGGATTAGAAATTCGGTCTTGGATACTTCCATGTAATATTTTATACACATACGAAAGAATCAGATCAATAATTATGCCCTGACGCCACCCCGGGGCCTGTTCGAAATTTAGCAAGTATTGTCAAAGGGGTATGTTCACCGAGCCGGAGAAAAAATTTAGTATGGGTCGAACCACTGAATCGGATCAGAAATTCGGTCTTGGAGACTTACATACAATATTTTATAAACATGCGTAAGAATCGGATCAATAATTATGCCTTGAGGTAAACCCGGGGCCCGTTCGAAATTTTGCCAGTATTTTCAAAGGCGTATGTTCACCGAGCTGGAGAAAAAACTGAGTATGGGTCGAACCACTGAATCGGATCAGAAATTCGCTCTTCGAGACTTCCATACAATATTTTATAAATATACGTAATAATCGGATCAATACATATGCCTGACGCCACACCGGGGCCTGTTCGAAATTTTGCCAGTATTGTCAAAGGGGTATATGTTCATCGAGCAGGAGAAAAAACTAAGTATGTGTCGAACCAAGGAATCGGATCCGAAATTCGGTCTTTGAGACTTCCGTACAATATATTATACACATACGAAAGAAACGGATCATTAATTATGGCCTGACGCCACCCCGGGGCCTGTTCGAAATTTTGCCAGTATTGCCAAAGAGGTATGTTCACCGAGCCGGAGAAAAAAATGAGTTTGGGTCGAACCACTGAATAGGATCAGAAATTCGGTCTTGAAGACTTTCATACAATATTTAATAAATATAAGGAAGAATCGGATCAATAATTATGCCATGACGCCTCCCCGGGGCCCGTTCGAAATTTTGCCTGTATTGTCAAAAGGGTATGTTTACCGAGTCGGTGAAAAAACTTAGTATGGGTCGAACAACTGAATCGGATCAGAAATTCAGTCTTCAAGACTTCCATAAAATATTTTATAAATATACGAAATAATCGGATCAATACTTATGCCCTGACGCAACCCGGGGCCCGTTCGAAATTTTGCCAGTATTGCCAAAGGGGTTTGTTCACCGAGCCGGAGAAAAAAACTGGGTATGGGTTGAGCCACTTAATCGGATCATAAATTCGGTGTTAGAGACATCCATATATTATTTTATATACCTACGAAATAATCGGATTAATAATTATGCCCTGAATCCACCCCGGGGCCCGCTCGAAATTTGGCAAATATTGCCAAATGGGTATGCTCACCGAGCCGGAGAAAAAACTGAGTATGGGTCGAACGACTGAATCGGATCAGAAATTCGGTCTTCGAGGCTTCCATACAATAGTTTATAAATATACGAAAGAATCGGTTAAATAATTATGCCCTGACGCCACCTCGGGGCCTGTTCAAAATTTTGCCCTTATTACCAAGTGGGTATGTTCACCGAAACGGAGAGAAAACTGCATATGGTTCGAACCACTGAATCGGATCAGAAATTTGGTTTTGGAGACTTCCTTACAAATCTTTATAAACATACGATAAAATCGAATCAATAATTATGCCCTTACGCCACCCCGGGGCCCGTTCGAAATTTTGCAGTATTACCAACGGGGTATGTTCACCGAGCCGGAGAAAAAATGAGTATGGGTCGAACCACTAAATCGGATATGAAATTCAGTTTTGGAGACTTCAATACAATATTTTATAAATATACGAAAGAATCGGATCAATAATTATGCTCTAACGCCACCACGGGGCCCGTTCGAATTTTTACCATTATTTCCAAAGGGGTATGTTCACCGAGCCGGAGAAAAAACTAAGTATGGGTCGAACCATTGAATCGAATTAGAAATCCAGTTTTGGAGACTACCCTTCAACATTTTATAAATATACGAAAGAATCGGTTTAATAATTATGCCCTGAAGCCACCACGGGG
The DNA here is from genome assembly GCF_021521415.1 of Bidens hawaiensis. Lineage (NCBI taxonomy): Eukaryota > Viridiplantae > Streptophyta > Magnoliopsida > Asterales > Asteraceae > Bidens > Bidens hawaiensis. The sequence continues at coordinate 6,798 of NW_027502733.1, read as the reverse complement.
CCCGTTTGAAATTTTGCCATTATTGCCAAAGGGGTATGTTCACCGAGTCGGAGAAAAAACTGAGTATGGGTCGATCCACTGAATCGGATTAGAAATTCGGCCTTGGATACTTTCATAAAATATTTTATAAACATATGATATAAAATCAATACATATGCCCTGACGCCACCTCAGGGGCCGTTCGAAATTTTGTCAGTATTTCCAAAGGGGTATGCTTACCGAGCCGAAGGAAAACTGATGATGGTCGAACCACTGAATCGGATCAGAGATTCGGTCTTGGAGACTTCTATACTATATTTTATACACATACGAATGAATCGTATCAATAAATATGCCCTTACGCCACCCCTGTGACCGTTCAAAATTTTTCCCGTATTGCCAAAGGGGTATGTTCACCGAGCCGGAAAAAAATTTGAGTCTGGGTCGAACCACTGAATCGGATCAGAAATTATGCGGTGGAGACTTCCATTCAATATTTCATAGACATACGATAGCATCTGATCAGTAATTAATCCCTGACGCCACCCCGGGGCCCGTTTGAAATTTTACCAGTATTGCCAAAGGGGTATGTTCACCGAGCCGGAGTAAAAACTGAGTATGGGTCGAATCATTGAATCGGATCAGAATTCAGTCTTGGAGATTTCCATACAATATTTTATAAATATACGAAAGAATCGGTTAAATAATTATGCCCTGACGCAACCCCAGGGCCCGTTCGAAATTTTGCCATTATTGACAAAGGGGTATGTTCACCGAGTTGTAGAAAAAACTGAGTATGGGTCGAACCACTTAATCGGATTAGAAATTCGGTCTTGGAGACTTCCATACAATATTTTATAAACATACGATAGAATCGGATCATTAATTATGCCCTGACGCCACCTCGGGGGCCGTTCGAAATTTTGCCAGTATTGCCAAAGGGGTATGTTTACCGAGCCGAATAAACTGAGTATGGGTCAAACCACTGAATCTGATCAGAAATTCGGTCTTGGATATTTCCATACAATATTTTATACACACACGAAATAATCGGATCAATAAATATGTCCAGACCCCACCCCGCGGCCCGTTCGAAATTTTGCCAGTATTGCTAAAAGGGAATGTTCACCGAGCCCGAAAAAAAATGAGTTTGGGTCGAACCACTGAATCGGATCAGAAATTCTGTGTTGGAGACTTCCATACAATATTTTCTAAACATACAATAGAATCGGATCAATAATTAAGCCCAGACGCCACCCCGGGGCTCGTTCGAAATTTCGCCTGTATTGCCAAAGGAGTATGTTCACCGAGACATAGAAAAATTGAGTAGGTCGAACCACTTAATCGGATCAAAACTTCGGTTTTGGAGACTTCCATACAATATTTTTTATACATACGAAATAATCGAGTCAATAATTATGCTTTGACGCCACTCCGGGGTCGTTCGAAATTTTGTTATTATTGCCAAATGGGTATGTTCACCGAGCCGGAGAAAAAACAAAACTGTGTATGGGTCGAATCACTGAATCGGATCAGAAATTCTGTCTTGAAGACTTACATACAATATTTAATAAATATATGAAAGAATCGGATCAATAATTATGCCCTGACGCAACCTAGGGCCCGTTCGAAATATTGCCAGTGTTGCCAAAGGGGTATGTTCACCGAGCCGTAGAAAAAACTATGTATGGGTCGAACAACTGAATCGAATCAAAAATTCGGTTTTGGAGACATCCATACAATATTTTATATACGTACGAAAAAACTGAGTATGGGTCGAACCATAGAATCGGATTAGAAATTCAGTCTTGGAGACTTCCATTTAATATTTTATAAATATATGAAAGAATCGGTTTAATAATTATGCCCTGACGCCACCACGGGGCCCGTTAGAAATTTTGCCATTATTACCAAAGGGGTATGTTCACCGAGTCGGATAAAAAACTGGGTAAGGGTCGAACCACTGAATCGGATTTAAAATTCGGCTTTGGAGACTTCTATACAATATTTTATAAATATATTAAAGAATCTGTTTAATAATTATGCCCTGACGCCACTCCTGGGCCCGTTCGAAATTTTGTAGTAATGCCAAAAGGGTATGTACACCGAGTCGGAGAAAAAACTGAGTACGGGTCGAACCACTGAATCGGATTAGAAATTCGGTCTTGGAGACTTCCATACAATATTTTATAAACATACGATAGAATCGGATCATTAATTATGCCCTGACGCCACCCCGGGGGCCGTTCGAAATTTTGACAATATTGCCAAAGGGATATGTTTACCGAGCTAGAGAAAAACTGAGTATGGGTCGAACCAATGAATCGGATCAGAAATTCGGTCTTGGAGATTTCCATTCAATATTTTATACACACACGAAAGAATCGGATCAATAAATATGCCCTAACTCCACCCCGGGGCCCATTCGAAATTTTGCCAGTATTGCCAAAGGGGTATGTTCACCGAGCCGGAAAAAAATTGAGTCTTGGTCGAATCACTGAATCGGATTAGAAATTCTGTGTTGGAGAATTCCATACAATATTTTATAAACATACAATAACTGAATTGCATCAAAAATTCGGTCTTGGAGACTTTCATACAATATTTTATAAATATACGTAACAACCAAATCAATAATTATGCCCTGACGCCACTCCGAGGCCCGTTTGAAATTTTGCCACTATTGCCAAATGGGTATGTTCACCGAGCCGGAGAAATAAATGAGTATGGGTCGAATCACTGAATCGGATCATAAATTCTGTCTTAGGGACTTCCATACAATATTTAATAAATATACGAAAGATTCGGATCAATAATTATGTCATGACGCCACCCCGGGGCCCGTCCGAAGTTTTGCCAGTATTGCCAAATGGGTATTTCATAGAGTCGGTGAAAAAACTTAGTATGAGTCGAACCACTGAATCGGATCAGAAATTCGATCTTGGAGACTTCCTTAAAATATTTAATAAATATACGAAAGAATCGAATCAATAAATATGCCTTGACGCCACCCCGGGGCCAGTTCGAAATTTTGCCATTATTGCCAAAAGGGTATGTTAATCGAGCCGGTGAAAAAACTGAGTATGGGTCGAACCATTGATTCGGATCCGAAATTTGTCTTGAAAAGTTCCATGTAATATTTTGTACACATACGAATGAATAGAATCAATAATTATGCTCTGGCGCGCCACCCGGGGGCCGTTCGAAATGTTGCCTGTATTGACTAAGGGGTATGTTCACCAGCCGGAGAAAAAACTGAGTATCGGTCGAACCACTGAATCGGATAAGAAATTCGGTCTTGGAGACTTTCATACAATATTATATAAATATACAAAAGAATCAAATCACTAAATATTCCCTAACGCCACCCAGGGGCCCTTTCGGAAGTTTGCCATTATTGCCAATGGGGAAAAAACTGAGTATGGGTCGAACCACTGAATCGGATCACAAATTCGGTCTTGGATACTTCCATGTAATATTTTGTACACATACGAAAGAATCGAATCAATAATTATGCCCTGACGCCACCCAGAGGCCGTTCGAAAATTTTTCATTATTGCCAAAGAGGTATGTTCACCAAACTGGAGAAAAAACTGAGTATGGGTCGAACCACTGAATCGGATCAGAAATTTGGTCTTGAAGAGTTCCATGCATTATTTAATAAATATACGAAAGAATCGGATCAGTAATTATGCCATCACACCACCCCGGGCCCCGTTCGAAATTTTGCCATTATTGCCAATGGGGAAAAAACTGAGTATGGGTCGAACCACTGAATCGGATCATAAATTCGGTCTTGGAGACTTTCATACAATAATGAATAAATATACGAAAGAATCGGATCAACAATTATTCCCTAACACCACCCCGGGGCCCGATCAAAATTTTGCCAGTATTGTCAAAGAGGTATGTTCTCCGAGCCGGAGAAAAAACTAGGTATGGGTCGAACCACTGAATCGTATCAGAAATTCGGTCTAGAAGATTTCCATACAATATTTTATAAGCATACGAAATATTCGGATCAATAATTATGCCCTGACGCCACCCCGGTGCCCGCTCGAAATTTTGCCATTATTGCCAAAAGGGTATGTTTACCGAGCCGAAGAAAAACTGAGTATGGGTCGAACCACTGAATCGGATCATAAATTCGGTCTTGGAGACTTCCATACAATATTTTATACACATAAGAAAGAATCGTATCAATAAATATGCCCTGACGCCACCCCGGGGCCCGTTTGAAATTTTGCCAGTATTGCCAAAGGGGCATGTTCACCGAGCTGGAGAAAAAATTGAGTATGGGTAAAACCGCTGAATTGGTTCTGAAATTCGATCTTGGAGACTTCCATACAATATTTTATAAATTTATGAAATAATCGAATCAATAATTATGCTTCAACGCCACTCCGGGGTCGTTCGAAATTTTGCAATTATTGCCAAAGGTATATGTTCACCGAGCTGGAGAAAAAACAAAACTGAGTATCGGTCGAACTACTGAATCTGATCAGAAGTTCGGTCTTGCAGACTTCCATACAATATTTAATAAATATATGAAAGAATCGGATTAATAATTATGCCCTGACCACACCTAGGGCCCGTTCAAAATTTTGCCAGTGTTGCCAAAGGGGTATGTTCACCGAGCCGGAGAAAAAACTGAGTATGGGTCGAACAACTGAATCAAATCAAAAATTCGGTCGTGGAGACATCCATACAATATTTTATATACATACGAAAGAATCGGATCAATAATTATGCCCTGACGCCACACCGGGGCCTGTTCGAAATTTTGCCAGTATTGTCAAAGGGGTATATTCACCGAGCCTGAGAAAAAACTGAGTATGAGTCGAACCACTGAATCGGATTAGAAATTCGGTCTTAGAGACTTCCATACAATATTTTATAAACACACGATAGAATCGGAACAATAATTATGCCTTGACGCCACCTCGGGAGCCGTTCGAATGTTTGGCAGTATTGCCAAAGGAGTTTGTTCACTGATCCGGAGAAAAACTGAGTATGGGTCGAACCACTGAATCGGATTGGAAATTCGGTCTTGGAGACTTCTATACAATTATTTATACCCATACGAAAGAATCGGAACAATATATATGCCCTGACGCCACCCCGCGGCCCATTCGAAATTTTGATAGTATTGCCTAAGGGGTATGTTCACCGAGCAGGAGAAAAAACTGAGTATGGGTCGAACTACTGAATCGGATCAGAAATTCGGTCTTAGAGACTTCCATACAGTATTTTATAAACATAAGATAGAATCGAATCGATAATTATGCCCTGACGCCACCTCGGGGCCCGTTCGAAATTTTGCCCTTATTGCAATAGGGGTATGTTTACCGAGCCGGAGAAAAAAATGTATATGGGTCGAACCACTGAATCAGATCAGAAATTCGGTCTTGGAGACTTATATACAATATTTTATAAACATAAGATAGAATCGAATCAATAATTATGACCTGACGCCACCCCGGGGCCCGTTCGAAATTTTGCAGTGTTGCCAAAGGGGTATGTTCACCGAGCCGGAGAAAAAACTGAGTATGGGTTGAACCACTGAATCGGATCAGAAATTCGGTTTTGAAGAATTCCATACAATATTTTATAAATATACAAAAGAATCGGATCAATAATTATGCCATAACGCCACCCCGGGGCCTGTTCGAAATTTTGCCATTATTGCCAAAGGGGTATATTCACCGAGCCGGAGAAAAAATTGAGTATGGGTCGAACCATTGAATCGGATCAGATATTCAGTCTTGGAGACTTCCATTCAATATTTTATAAATATACGAAAGAATCGGTTTAATAATTATGCCCTAACGCCACCCCAGGGCTCGTTCGAAAATTTTCCATTATTGCCAAAGAGGTATGTTCACCGAGTCCGAGAAAAACCTGAGTATGGGTTGAACCACTGAATCAGATTAGAAATTAGGCCTTGGAGACTTCCATCCAATATTTTATAAACATACGATATAATCGGATCAATAATTATGCCTTGATGCCACCTCTAGGGTCGTTCGAAATTTTTCCAATGTTGCCAAAGGGGTATGTTTACCGAGCTGAAGAAAAATTGAGTCTAGGTCGAACCACTGAATCGGATCAAAAATTCCGTGTTGGAGACTTCAATACAATATTTTATAAACATACAAAAGAATCGGATCAATAATTAAGCCCTGACGCCAACCCGAGGCCCGTTCAAAATTTTGCCAGTATTGGCAAAAGGGTATGTTCACCGAGCCGGAGAAAAATTGAGTAGGTCGAAACACTTAATGGGATCAGATATTCGGTCTTGGAGACTTCCATACAATATTTTATACACATACGATAAAATCATATCAATAATTATGCCCTGACGCCACCCCGGGACCAGTTCGAAATTTTGCACGTATTGCCAAAGATGTATGTTCATCGAGCCGGAGAAAAAACTGAGTAAGGGTCGAACCACTGAATCGGATCAGAAATTCGGTCTTGGAGACTTCCATACAATATTGAATAAATATACGAAAGAATCGGATCAACAATTATGCCCTGACGCCACCTCCTGCCTGTTCGAAATTTTGCCCTTATTGCCAAGGGGGTACGTTCACTGAGCCGGAGAAAATCTGAGTATGGATCGAACCACTGAATCGGATCAGAAATTCGGTATTCGAGACTTCCATACAATATTTTATAAATATACAAATTAATCGGAGCAATAATTAAGCCTTGACGCCACCCCGGGGCCCGCTTGAAATTTTGCCATTATTGCCAAAGGGGTATGTTCACCGATCCGGAGAAAAAACTGAGTATGGATCGAGCCACTTAATCGGA
>NW_027502732.1:0-50815 GCF_021521415.1 Bidens hawaiensis | reverse complement strand
AATATCTAGGATTAGAACAAAAAGAAAACTTTAGTGACTTGACTGAAACAAAAGATTTTATGAGTGACCTGATTAAGACAATTTCAAAACTTGGTTACTATTCTATAGTATGAAATACTTTTCGGATACTTAGAAGTGCGACAATAGCTTAATTAAAGTGTAAAGATAATCACCATTCATCAAGTAGAATTAATTTAGGTAAAATTCCCACAATAGCTCATTTTAAGAGAGAGAGAAATGATAAAATAGCACTAAATTCCTAAATATTCTCAAAATAGTCCACAAAATTTGGACTGAGACGTACAGGGAAAAGATTCGACCAGATTTTTAAGCCTTTGACACGTGTAAAGATTTATGAAAATCCGACCATATTTTTGAAAATATTGAGAGACTCGTTCATATTTCTTACTAAATCTTCTTCTAAAAAACAGTCTTGCCCGACGGTTTAATAATGTTTCCTACCTAATCCCTACAAATTCAAAAACCATGGAAAATTGTGCTTTGAAACTCAGTTTTCAAAACGCATTTGTGGTGAATTTGTACCAAAGAGACGAGCTATTGGTTTATTTCCTATGAGTTGAATTATAGTCCATACCGACGAGATTAATCTATAATCCATCCACACCAACAAGATTTTAGTTAATTCCGTCTACCCAACATGATCGTCCAAAGAATTATTTTTCATCCTCTTCTTCCTTCTTCATACATTCATAAAACCTTCATCTTCCATGGCCATGATGAAGGTTTTATAATTGAAGTCTTTTAACCGTAAGATAAGATCATATATTGACACAATTGTGTATACTGCACAGTGTAAACTGCATATAGCAGGTAACAAGACCATGTACCAACAAATACTAAAATGATTCTAATAAAGATCAATCTGTTGTCAGTGATTGGCTAGAGCACTCACTGTGTAACATTCTAATTTCAACTCTTTTAAATGATCCTAAACACAAGAGGTTTATAAAACCTTCTCTTTCATGGAATGTATGAAGGTTTATCAATGTATGAAGAAGGAAGAAGAAGATGAAAATTATATAAAAAGATGAAGAATAATTCTTTGGACGATCATATGGGGTAGACGGAATTAACTAAAATCTTGTCGGTGTGGATGGATTATAGATTAATCTTGTCGGTGTGGACTATAATTCAACTCATAGGAAATAAACCAATAGCTCGTCAACTTGGTACAAATTCACCACAAATGCGTCTTGAAAAACTGAGTTTTAAGACACAGTTTTCCATGTTTTTAAAATTTGTAGGGACTAGGTAGGAAACATTATTAAACCGTCGGACAAGACTGTTTTTTTAGAAGAAGATTTAGTAAGAAATATGGACGGGTCCCTCAATATTTTCAAAAATATGGTCGGATTTTCGAAATATTTACACGTGTCAAAAATCTGTTGGCTTAAAAATCCGGTAAGATATTTTCCCTATGCGTTGCCTCAGTCCAAATTTTATGGGCCATTTTGGGATTAGTTAGGGATTTATGGCTATTTTAACATTTCTCTCTCATAAAAAGAGCTATTATGATTATTTTTTCCGAGTGAATTGCGGTTTTCGTCCCTGAGGTTTGTTCAAATCTGCGGTTTTAGTCCAATAGGTTCAAATTTGCGATTTCGTCCTTGTGGTTTCGTTTCACTTGCAATTAAACCCGACCCCACTAGCCCCGTTAAGTCTGGTCGTTAAACCCATTAGCGTGCCCTTCACGTGAGGGGCAGTTTTGCCTTTTTTCCCCCAAATACACCCCAACCCCTCACGTGAGGGTGCTTGCGATTTAAAACGGGGGTGTATTTGGAGAGGTAAAGGACATATATGTCCCTCACGTGAGGGGCACGATGGTGGGTTTAACGACCAGACTTAACGGGGTTAGTGGAATCGGGTTTAATTGCAAGTGAAATGAAACCACGGGCTCGAAAATCGCAAATTAGAAACTATTGGACTATAACCGCAGATTTAGACAAATACAGTAGTTTACTTATTTTTCTCATTAATGTATATAACTAGAATTATGCCCCAGCGTTGCGGTGGGGGCGTAAAATCGTGGCAGGTAACATCCATGTCACACCACCACCAACGACAACCAACACTGGAAAAAACTCGTATAAAGAAAGAAATAAAAAAACAAAAAGGATTAGACCGAACAACGATAGACGTAAAACATTGAACTACGCACGTGAAACGTAAAACATAAAAAACAATAACAAAGTCGATCTAGGAGCTTCGTGTTACGACGGGCCCGTGAAACGTGAAAAAATAGGCGTAAAAACGTTGAATCACGCATACACGTTGCGACGTGTTAACTCGCAAAATTTTGATCAAAATATAAAACATACAATTTATAAAATATGAAAGTATATTGGACTAAAGTTAAAAGTGAAAGGTGTTAGAATGAAATTTAGAAGATCTTAAAGCATTGTATTGGAAAAAAAAGTGAAATGGAAAAACTAAAAGTGAGTATAACCCATTAAAGCTTAAGTTACAAACCATTATGCATACTAAACTTGCTAATTGTATATATACTAGTTACGTGACCCGCGCGCATTGCGGCGCATCAAGACGTGAAACATGTACGTTAAGATTGACCTGTAACGACCCTGATATGCACCTAATATTACTATATGTAAAATTTAAGAATGAAGTTAAATTCTTCGAAAAATCTGCTTCATGACTCTTAAGTAACTAAGTTTACATAAAGTGGATAAATAAGTTACCTTACCCACACCTGAACTCACCGACCCGTCAGTCTTGATCCGTAGCCCGTCGTGTAATCTGTAAACCGACCGATAGAACCAATATTTACATGTAGCCTGACTCACCCAATTCTAACCGATATTAACGAAAAAAAACCATTGACCCAACTCGTTTCAAGATGTGCAAAAGATGCTCTTTTGACTGTTATATGTTTGACACGTTAGCCAACCCACCTAACCGAGACTAAACCGTTGATGACGCTGTACAGGTTTATGCCTGAAAAGTTGATTAGATGTTGAAGACTTGAAATTATTGTTGTTACACCATAATAATGTCATAGCGTTTACACCATAATTAAGTTTGTGAACGTATACTGCTTAAAAATATTTGCAGCGGTGACTTAACGTGTATATTTGTATATTATGCAAAAGATGGCTTCACACGTAGCTGCAGTCTTGTTTACACATATATATTAGATAGAATATAGTTTATGTAAGGTGCAAGTTGGAGGTTATGTGTGTGTTGTGTGGGTACATGGTGAATTGCATGTCCACAAAAATGCAAAATCACCATCTTCGTAACAACAGTCACACGAATGTGAGCTCATAAGGAGTATCTGAAGAAGTAAAACACATATACGATAAAATGAACCGTTTGAAGACGACACCGGTAAAAAAAGAGACCCACTAAGGTAGAACATCGTGATGTATATACGTTGCCGGAGATGGAATCCCGTTGACGGAAACCAATCTACCACCACCACCGGAACAACAGCCCAGACACCATCTCCATCGCCGTTGCTAAAGGGGGCTGCAAATATCGTTCAAGGAGGTGATGACCAGGTTTTTTAACATAGTGGGTGGAGAGAGGGTCAATCACAACCAAGTAACCTGTAGTACAATCTTTACTTCATAATGTACAAGTGCAACTGCATTACAAAGTTGCCTTTTGTATATATATATAATTTCCTAATGCTTCTACATGATATGACAGCCATTGACTTTGAGTCAAGCTTAGCACAACAATGTATTTTCATAAAATTTCAACCACATGTTAGGTAGCCCTTTGAAAAGGAAAGGGGAGAAGCATTGTTTTCAAATAGATTATTTCTAATTACACTATTTAATTTTCACCGTTATCATACTAATTTAATTTGTATTGTATATATACACACACAACATTTGTAATTACTTACATAATTGTATAATTACACTACTTATATATATAATTACAGTTCTTAATTCGCACAGCTAGCACGTTAATTTAATTTGTATGTTAATTTTCACACACACACACACACACACATATATAGGGAATGAGTCGTCAAGAATACATACCACCCATACTCTTCCAAATTAAGTTTAACCTTTACATTATTTTGGTTAGGGAGATGCAGTATCCTGAAGAGGCCATGCCATGGGTGGGCTTGTATGTTGCTATGGCATCTTTGATTTGCACACTTGCTATGGCTGCTGATGTTGTCCATGGCTTTTGGAAATGGAAATTTTGGTTTCCAAATAAATTTTTCACTCTCAATGCTGCTACCATTACATTTATTGCAATTGCAATGAAACTACCAATGGATCTAACTACTGACAGGTCAGTCTCTATAGGACTTAGTAACACGGACTATACAAAGTATGTGAGCATAAATTTCTTGATCACCATGTTAGCCAATTTTCTTCCATCTTTAGGACTTATGAATAACAAAGAGCTTCTAGCAAACATTGTGGCATTGGGTATCCTTGTCATCACCATTATTGTAAATCTATTAATACAAACCTTTAGTCGGGTGCATTTATTATACATGGTAGATTTTCCTATTTGTATATTTCCTCTTCTATGGCCATTTTCAGTAGCTTTGACTGTTTCAACATCTAGAAAAATATTAGAACATCGGTATAAGGAGTCACAACAACTAGTTTTAACTCATCAAGAGAAAAGGTTTTCCTCCAAGGACCTTGGACTTTATATTAAAAAGTTTTGGATGATGGCGGAAACTCGTAACCCCCAATTTGTAATTGCTTGCTCACCAGTTTCTTGTGCCTTTGGGGTTTTATGTAGTTTACTGACTTATTTGTTAATTCTAAATGTAATCGACTGGAAACATAGTTGGAATGGCACTCCAGTTTATGGGTGGTCACTCAAGATAATCTTATTTGTGCAATCTATAGGGGTTGTAATAGCTAGTATTGCACCCGTGTTTAGATGTTTCACATCTATTGGTCATTACAACCTCTCTAAGAAATGGACTACAAAAAGTTTAAACGTGTTTCGAGTGGAGAAACATTGGATCCAAAGGCTTCAACAGTGGAAACGTAGCCATGTCCGTTCACATATTCCCGGCCGTCATTGCCAAATAGTTTTCCATTACTTAAAAAACACATTATTGAACGCATGTATGGCATTTCATATTGTGGTTTTGGTGGTATGTAAAATCACTTGTCTTGTTCCGAGAATTTTCCTCATTTTACTCTCTTGTTGTTGGTATTTCGTCAAGTCATTTTTAAAAAAGTTTGAAATAGTAGCAGAGAACTCAGAAATAGAAGAATATGCAAGTTATGTTGTACAAATTGAAGAGGATGAGAAGCTTTCAAAAAGAATATTAAGAAATACGCTCCATTTTATAACCCAACTTCTTGATGAGTTTGAAAAGAAAGAGCCAAAAAATCTTATAAAGCTTCTAGGAAAATCCACAGGATTCAACGGAGTTGTAGAGTTTGACAGTGACCAAGTCCCACCCTTACATCCAGAAGAAACCCACAACTATTGGAGCCTTGTAGTAGTAAATTTGACAGCAATTGCCATCGCCCTTCCTAACATTTCACATAGTTGTTTCAAGAGATTACTTTCTGGTATGAGGGAAGGGTTTCAAATTGTAAGACATATTGAAGAATGTATCAATGCTGATAGTGACTCAGTAAATGCAAGAAAAGCAGCAAGTCGTGGGTGGACAGAAGTTGAAGTATACCACGTGTGGCTACAAATTAATCTTCAAGAAAAGGCTAATAAAGGAAAAACCACAAAGGAGATTCTTCAATGGTTGGGTGATGAAGCAGCAAAAGTTGTTATACAGTTTAAGAGTAGGAAAAAACCAAGTGTATACCACTCACCTTATAAGTTCCTACTTGCAAGTTCAATGTATAGAATCAGCCAAACTTTATTGTTGCACTACAATGAGCAAGAAAAATGGTTGAATGATGAAGAAGTTTTTGAATGGATATCAACTGTAATTGCAGATGTATTATTAGCTTGCTTTACTAACTTACCACGTGTCATACAAATGAAGTGTCATCACCATGCAATAGAGAAAAGGGGAGACACCATTCGGAATGCAGCTCAACTTCTTGTTAAATCCAAAAAGATCCTTAAAGCACGCCAACTTCCAAACATTGATCAAGACTCCATGGCATACATTGATAAGTGGCGTCTACTACTCAAGAATCAAATACCAAACGGCGATCACACAACCAATGGTGAAGCTTCTTCAGCTAGGATTCAAAGAGGTTCTTCAAGTTTGAATGAATCGGTCACAATAACTATTTCGTAATATATGTGTAAAATAATCTACTTAAGCATTATTACTATGGTTCTTATTGCTTATATGATTAACGAATGGACCTAATAAATTGTTAGGGTATCCCATGCTACCAATCAACGCTCTTGCATTTCCTGCATTCAAACACAAAACAGACATAACACAGAAAAAAAGGCAAAGGCATAGCTAGCCGAATACGATATTAGCCCACAATGATGTTAACTTTATAAAAATGAGCCTAGCTTAAGCTTAGACAAACCCGAATCAGTTAGTCAGTTTAGCTCGTTTACTCCTTACTCATATATATATATATATATATATATATATATATATATATGGTAAGGATTCTAAGAGAACCCTTTGCAAATTGAGAACTTTGAGAACCATTTTGGTCCACTAAAAACACCTTTAAAAAATATTTAAAAAAATCATAAAACAAAAAATAACAAAAATTTTAAAAAGGTAAAAAAATCAAAATTCTTATATTTCATTCCGGTTTCATTGAAAAAAATAAATAAAAATAAAAAAACGTCGTATTATACACATATGTATATTTTATTTAATCTCTAGTTACGTAATATACACGTATGTACAATATCATTTATCTTAAATTATACACATGTGTATAATAAAATCATGTAAATGTACATATATGTATATATTATACATATATGTATATAATTTGGCTAAACCGAATTTTTTTTATAAAACCGGGATGTTAAAATAAGAATTTTGATTTTTTTACTTTTTTCATTTTTGTGGTTTTTTTTTATTTTATATATATTTTTTTATTTTTAGGTTTTTTATGGTTTAAAATGGTTCTCATGATTCTCAATTTCAAAAAAGTTATCTCATTATTCTAATTATATATATATATATATAATTGATGCTCCTAAAATGAAGAAATATGTGTGTGCAAGGTGTCATAAACCGGTTCGTGTCTGGCATTGAATACATGGTTGACGCTAGTAACGCACTCAACGTTGGTAATGTGTTCGACGCCAGTTACGCGCGTCCCACGCATATGGTAGTTTACAAGCCCATAGTAGATAATGCGTCTGAATCTGGAATCTGATTAACACACCTGACGCAGGTAATGCGGGCGAAGCCAGTTAATGCGTACAATAATCATTCATTGTGTTAATTTGAAAAAAAAAATATGTAATTGATAATCTTTAAATGAAAATCTATGTGAATACCCTTCACAAAACGGTTATGATTCTCGAGCACATGTCTACTAGGCCAGCTTCCACAACTAAACCTTCTTTTATCGGACAGACGGAATGCAGGTTAATTGCCTAATTGGTCTCAGAAGTCTAAACCATGGCCGATGGCCATTCTTTCTCGTGGATCCGTTAAGTTTGTGTGCTATGAAATCTATAATCAAGGATGTTCACGAGCTGAACCGATCGAAGGCTTCCTCGTTACTTGCCTCGTTTACAATCGAACCGAACGGTTGAAATTTGGTGCGAAAATTGAAACTAGCCAAAATCGAACGTAGCATTTTTCGACCGAACATCGAGCAATTTTGGAGCATTATTTATTTCTTTTTCACTTTAAAATTTTCAATAAGACCCACGTTTGAAGGTTGTAAATAAGTAGATAACATATTTTGTAAACAAATTAGTAGTTTTTAGACATGCAATCATGTACTCCGTTGTAATTTTTTTATGAGAAATAAATTTGAACTGTGATATAATAAACATGTAAATAAACTTTTGATATTCTGAAAACTTGAAGTAAACAAATTTAACTTTAAAATTGACGTAATTGGGAAAATTTTAAAGGGTTTAAAAAGCTGTATACTTATATTTATGTGTGTTGTCTATATATTTATATTTTTTGTTCATATAATAATTATATATAAAATAAATTAAAAGTGTTTGTGCCGAACCGAGCAGACCTTTGCTCATTTCTTGCCTCGTTTACAAACTGAACCTAGCAGAGTGGCTCGTTTACAATAGAGCGAAAAACGAGCGAGCATTTTCTGAAGCGGCGAACGGTTTGGACGGCCCTAAATTCTACCCTCATCATTCACATATTTTAGTTGTATATCCATACTAATTTTATTAAAACTATTCCGGACTTACCGGGTAAACGAGTCAAACTGCTTGTGAGCTATTGAGATCGTTCGTTAAAAACACGAACTAAACTAGACTTAGACGAGCCCAAGAAAAAAAATAAACTTAGATAATAAACGAGCCCAGACCCATGCCTAAACGAATCTATTGTTGAAATATATTAGTTATTATAATTAATATATATTCATGTAGTTATGACAAAAATAAGTAAATATAATATATACTAATATATAAATATAATGTATAGCCTTGCTTGCCGTGCGCACATATGATGTATATATGTGTGAACCCTCGGGTGGGCAAAAGTGAAATTGCACTAATTTTGACGTTATTTTACTAATCTCGTGAAAATAACGTTAAAAGTGACGGACGGTTAATCAGGCATCATGTAGTGGCGTTGATAGCTGAAAGATAAGGGTACATGCACCGATCAGCTGGTGTCCCGATGATTGAGTGCTATGTGCCTTATGTCCAAGGCTTGATGCAAAACTACTATCGAGCCGGGGGTCTCACCGGAAGCAGCCTCTCTATCCCTATGGGGTAGAGGTAAGGCTGCCTACATCTTACCCTCCTCAGACCCTACCATAGCTTTGCTATTGGTGGGATATACTGAGTACGATGATGATGATGATGATGATGATATAAATATAATGTATATAAGTTAATCAATATTGAACAAATGTGTTGAACTTGAGTGAGCTCGATCTTTAAAAATTGTTTGCTGGAAATGAGCTAATTAAGCTCGGGCTCGTTTACACCTATGGGTGTGCATGATTATGTTCGGTTCGATTAATAGCGTCAACAAATTAACCAATTGGTTTTCGGTTAATGGGTTAGCTTTATTCGGTTAATTTTGTGGTTTTCGGTTCGGTTAATAACCAAAATCAAATTTGAGATAAAATTTTTACTTATAAATACATGAAATGGATACATATATACACGAAATGAATATAAATACCTGAAAAGAACATATTATAAATACATGAAATTGTGGTATATAACATGAAAGATGTGAAATGAAGGTATAAAAACCATATATGAAAATGTGAATGGTTCGGTTAACCGAGGTTATAAAAAATAACCGATAACAACTTTTCAATTAATTTTGATTTGATTTGTCGGTTTTTGGTTCGATTAATGGTCCAGTTGTTGTTCACACCGGCATATCCACCAGTAACAGTAGGTTTGGTTAATCAAAGATAAAAAAGTAATCGATAATAGCTTGGGATGTTTCCTTTTGGCATTTTCTAATATTTTTGTAAAGGTGTCACATATTAGTCTAGGTATCTTTTTTATATTTTTCACATGTATATTAATTGTCAATTTACATAATTGTATGAAACTAGCATTATGCCCCCGCGTTGCGGAGGGAGTATAAAACCGCGTTAAGTAGCACCCATGCCACACCAATGCTAGCAATTATCAACATTGGGAAAAACTCGTATGAAAAGGGAATAGAAAAACATTGAACGAAAGTAGACGTAATAACATTGAACTACGCACGCGAAACATAAAACATAGAGAACAATAACTAAGTCGATCTAGACAAAAGTTGATAGGCTTTCATATTTGTAACAACGTTAAACAACAAAATAAAATAAAAATAAAAACGTTGAGAAACACACGCGCGTTTCGATGTGTTAACTGGAAAAAATTTAGACCGAAACGTAAAACGAAACTTTTTAAAAAGATGAAAGTATAGATGACCAAAGTTGAAAGTAGAACATTGAACCACATACGCACGTTTCGTCATTTAGACGCATTAACTCACAAAATTTACACTGAAACGTAAAACAAAAAATTTGAAAAACATGAAAAGTATATGATACCAAGGTTAAAAAGTGAAAATTGTTGATGTTAAGTTGTAAAAATGTAAAACTATTGGGTTAAAAAGTAAAAGATTAAAATAAAGAAAAAAACAAAAGTGAGTACAACTCCTGAAGCCTAATGTACAAACCATCATGCATACTTATGTTGCTAATCTATACAATTAAATAAATAAAGCTTTCCTCTAGCCACGTGTCATTCATTTAGCCCACCCTCACTCATCCATTCCCGCCTATGTCCACAATCCATTTAGAAACCATTAACCCGGCCCGATTCTAATTGTTACCACCAGATCTTTCAAACAAACCCTAATTCATCCTTCATGTCCTCCTCACTGGTGTAATCAGGCTGTAGAATGCCTTCATCTCCGTTCGTCTCCTCTCCTGTGTTGCAGCCGCACCCACACCTGCCACCGCCATCGCCAACCCCGTTTTCTCACCGGATTCCACTTCTCCGGTGTTGCAGCACCCGCCACCGCACCAGCCACCGCCACCGCCGGTATGCTATAGTTTTTGCTTTCTGATTTGATTCGTTGTTCTTTAACTATCAATATAAACCTTAAATCGATTTGATTATGTATTTAGGCATTAATCGATTCCACTTCTCCGGTGTTGCAGCAGCATGTTCGGACCGCCAGTATGCTATAGTTTTTGCTTTCTGATTTGATTCGTTGTTCTTTAACTATTAATATAAACCCTAAATCGATTTGATTATGTATTTAGGCATTAATCGATTCCACTTCTCCGGTGTTGCGGCAGCATGTTCAGACCACCGGTATGTTATAGTTGTTGCTTTCTCATTTGATTCGGTCTTCGTTAATTATTTATATAAACACTAAATTGATTTCATTATGTATTTAGGCATTAATCAATTCCACTTCTCCGGTGTTGCAGCAGCATGTTCGGAGCGCCGGTATGTTATAGTTGCTTTCTCATTTGATTTGGTGTACGTTAATTATTTATAGAAACACTAAATCGACTTCATTATGTACTTAGGAATTAATTGATTAATAAGCATCATCTTCGGTGTTCGTTAGTTATTTATATAATTAAGTTAGATCAAGTTATATTACTCTGTCATCAACTCGATTACATTCGCTGTTCGTTAAATTTATTTTATATAAACACTAAACTGATTTCATTATGTATTTAGGCATTAATCGATTCCACTTCTCCGGTGTTGCAGCAGCATGTTCGGACCGCCGGTATGTTATAGTTGCTTTCTCATTTGATTTGGTGTTCGTTAATTATTTATACAAACACTAAATCGATTTCATTATGTACTTAGGCATTAATTGATTAATAAGCATCATTTTCGGTGTTCGTTAGTTACTTATATAATTAAGTTAGATCAAGTTATTTTATATATTACTCTGTTGCAGCACCAGCCACCGCCACTGCACCAGCCACCGCCACCGCCGGTATGCTATAGTTTTTGCTTTCTGATTTGATTTGTTGTTCTTTAACTATTAATATAAACCCTAAATCGATTTGATTATGTATTTAGGCATTAATCGATTCCACTTCTCCGGTGTTGCAGCAGCATGTTCGGACCGCCGGTATGTTATAGTTGCTTTCTCATTTGATTTGGTGTTCGTTAATTATTTATATAAACACTAAATCGACTTCATTATGTACTTAGGCATTAATTGTTTAATAAGCGTCATCTTCGGTGTTCGTTAGTTATTTATATAATTAAGTTAGATCAAGTTATATTACTCTGTCATCAACTCGATTACATTCGCTGTTCGTTAAATTTATTTTATGTAAACACTAAACTGATTTCATTATGTATTTAGGCATTAATCGATTCCACTTCTCCGGTGTTGCAGCAGCATGTTCGGACCGCCGGTATGTTATAGTTGCTTTCTCATTTGATTTGGTGTTCGTTAATTATTTATACAAACACTAAATCGATTTCATTATGTACTTAGGCATTAATTGATTAATAAGCGTCATCTTCGGTGTTCGTTAATTATTTATATAATTAAGTTAGATCAAGTTATTTTATATATTACTCTGTTGCAGCACCCGCCACCGCCACCCGCACCAGCCATCGCCACCGCTAGTATGCTATAGTTTTTGCTTTCTGATTTGATTCGTTGTTCTTTAACTATTAATATAAACCCTAAATCGATTTGATTATGTATTTAGGCATTAATCGATTCCACTTCTCCGGTGTTGCAGCAGCATGTTCGGACCGCCGGTATGTTATAGTTGTTGCTTTCTCATTTGATTCGGTCTTCGTTAATTATTTATATAAACACTAAATTGATTTCATTATGTATTTAGGCATTAATCGATTCCACTTCTCCGGTGTTGCAGCAGCATGTTCGGACCGCCGGTATGTTATAGTTGCTTTCTCATTTGATTTGGTGTACGTTAATTATTTATAGAAACACTAAATCGACTTCATTATGTACTTAGGAATTAATTGATTAATAAGCATCATCTTCGGTGTTCGTTAGTTATTTATATAATTAAGTTAGATCAAGTTATTTTATATATTACTCTGTTGCAGCACCCGCCACCGCCACCCGCACCAGCCATCGCCACCGCTAGTATGCTATAGTTTTTGCTTTCTGATTTGATTCGTTGTTCTTTAACTATTAATATAAACCCTAAATCGATTTGATTATGTATTTAGGCATTAATCGATTCCACTTCTCCGGTGTTGCAGCAGCATGTTCGGACCGCCGGTATGTTATAGTTGTTGCTTTCTCATTTGATTCGGTCTTCGTTAATTATTTATATAAACACTAAATTGATTTCATTATGTATTTAGGCATTAATCGATTCCACTTCTCCGGTGTTGCAGCAGCATGTTCGGACCGCCGGTATGTTATAGTTGCTTTCTCATTTGATTTGGTGTTCGTTAATTATTTATATAAACACTAAATCGACTTCATTATCTACTTAGGCATTAATTGATTAATAAGCGTCATCTTCGGTGTTCGTTAGTGATTTATATAATTAAGTTAGATCAAGTTATATTACTCTGTCATCAACTTGAATACATTCGTTGTTCGTTAAATTTATTTTATATATACAATTTGTTAACTTGATTGATTTATGCTCAATCAAATTACTATGTTAAGTCTGGACTTTTAAAAAGAGAATATTTTTTTGTAACATGAGATACGAAAAATTTATAAAAAAAAATAGACATTCAAATAAATTATAATACACATTTTTTTTCGTAAAGACATTAAATTTATATTAATCATGACGAAAATTGAATACTTATGCAGCTTAAAATTCAGACTAATATACGCTCATTCAATAATTCTTTAATTAGGTAAATTTATATTAAATATATAATTTTTTAGGTTGACTGATTTATGCTCAATCCATTATCTATGTTAAATTTTGACTTATATAAATATATATTTACCCCAATTTATAATTGCTTTAATTAAGGTCAAAATTTACTAACGTAAATCATGGGCACTGATTAATTTATAACTATTAAATTTAATGTATTTTTGTTAACATAAAAGGAATCTATACTATATAATAAATAAAGCTTTCTAATGCCACATGTCATCACCAAAATGTTTCTTACCAAATTTTTCCTCCTCTCTCTCATATTAAATACATTTATCCTTCTTATTAATAGTTTTGTACTTCATTTTTTTTTCTTTTTAATCTTTCATTTTTCTCTTTTTAATAATT
Organism: Bidens hawaiensis; assembly: GCF_021521415.1. NCBI lineage: Eukaryota > Viridiplantae > Streptophyta > Magnoliopsida > Asterales > Asteraceae > Bidens > Bidens hawaiensis. Next base: position 36,998 of record NW_027502732.1, on the reverse strand, counting down.
TTTTTCTTGATTTTAAAAAATTAAATACCAGCATAAATATGTTATTTTTTTGTATAAATTTATTGTATTGGTTATTAATATCAGTTTTTGTAAGTAACCAATTTTCATATTGATTTTGAATAATGATTGAAAATTTTAATGTTTTAAATATATTATAAATTAGTTAATTAATATTAAGGTTTTATAATAAATGATATTATTGGATGAAGAGACAAGGTTAACTTAAATTTAAAATTTCAATAAACTTTTACCTACTAGGACCGGGTGTAGTGGCCAACGTTTTGGTGAAAACGCGGGGGGTACACCCCCCCCCCCCCCCGCGTTATGTTGATTATTTTTTTTTGTGTGTTGTACCTAAAATGCGGAGAATGGCACACAGATCCAAAAAAAAACCGTTGGTCTTGGAGCCGTTGGGCTTTTTAAAAAAAAATTATATTAATTATATTTATACTATATAAACAAACCAAACTCATATTTTTTAAAACATTCCTTCCAATCTATACCAATTTACACAAATATTTATATCTTTTACACTAATATTTCTACCATCATGTTTCCAAACAACAACCAAAATATTCTCGGTTTCGATCAACATGCCCGTCAACCCAACCAAAATCCACAACCGAACCAATCTACCGCCCCGACGCCAACCGTACCCGTCCCGCAAATGTATGACCCGCAAATGGTCGCGTACATTGCATATCTACAAAACGGTATGCCAAATGCGGTGCCCGGTTTTCAAAACCCGACGGCGAACATTTTTGCCGGTTCGGGTTCCCAACCCGCCCCGGAGACCCAACCCGAGGTCGAGTTCGTGCCGGAGACACAACCCGTCCCGGAGACCATAGGCGGTTCGAGCCAACACAGACGTTCGAAAAAACACGCAAAGAAGCCCGCCGGGGAACCTCGGGTTAGAAAGACGGTGATCCAGTGGAGTCCCGACGAGTGCGTACTATGTGCTCGTGCTTGGTGCCAGATATCGGAAGATGCCAAATGCGGTAGGTTTTTAACATGCATATATATTTTTTTAAATTTCTTATAACAAACATTAAAATTGTAATGTTTTTATTTTTTTAGCGAACTATCAAAAAACGGGGGTATTTTGGCACAAAATTATAGAGAGGTTTCACAACCTTGGCGGGGACTCGCGTCGAGAAAAAGATTCATTACTGTCGAAATGGGGCGACATAAACACTAAATGCATGGCTTTCCATACGGTTTTCTCTCAGATGAATCGAATTAGGAGTAGCGGTGTCTCGGACGCGGAAGTCATGGATAACGCGTTGGTTGAGTTTCAACATAAGGTCGGCGGGACCTTCAACTACTTTGGCATTTGGAAAGACCTATTGAGGTTCCACCCAAAATGGGGCTTGGTGTTGGGTGTCGAAGCCGAACGACGGTGGCCGGAGTAAAAAAAAAGTCTAAAACATCGTCTTCGGTTGATCCAGACACGCCCAGTTCCGACGCTCGAAACTTCAACTTAAGCGATAATGATCCCGTGAATACTATCGACATGCCTCGGCCTGGGGGTAGAAGAACCAAAGGCAAATGAAAGGGGAAAGGGTCCGGTTCGTCGTCGGCAACGGGTTCGAATCCCGAATTGGAAAGCCAATTCTAATTAATGAACTCTCGACTCCAAGATTTACACCAACTTGGAACCCAACGACTTCAAGTAAATTTGGACGCCGTCGACCTACTTCGAAGGAATGAGATGGACAAAGACATCGAGTGTTTATCAAACGAGCTATCCGAAGACGACCTGATAGTCCAATCTCTAAAAGCCGCTCGACGAGCGAAAATTTTAGAAAAATATAAATGAGTTTTAGTTTTATTAGTATTATTTATGTTTTTTTATTTTAATTTGATGTATTTTTTTTTAATTTAGTTTAATGTATTTTTTATTTGGAAGTTTAATGTAATTTTTAATTTTATGTTAATTTATTTAAATGATTTAGTATTTAAAAAAAACAAATAAAATTAATAATGACCGGGCGCCACGTGGCGCATAATGCCTGGGGGTGGAGAGTTATGACTACAGCCTGTTTTTGTACAAAACCATAACTCTGACTGGGCGCCACGTGACGCATAACCCCTGGTAGTGGAGCTTTATGACTACACATGGTCTAAATATATATGACTGTTCACTAAATTTCAAGTTTTTTCTTTCAAAACCTTAAAAGACAAATTCAGTGTTTATGTTAGTTTAAATGAGCCGGTTTTTTAACTGATTAATGTATCAAACATGGTTAAGGTTAAAACAGTTTATGATTAGAACGAGTTCCGTCACGGGTTGGTTTAAAAATTAACCATTTACAACTTCATTTTTTAATTTATTATTTAATCAACTCATCGTTTATGTTAAGTTCATCATCATAAAAATTAAAAAAATATATATAAACACTAGACTACATGTTTTGGTTTTCAGGTAGATAAGACAACTTCTTATCTTTGGCATACAAAATGTTAGACATTAGCACACTATTAATCAGATGAAAAATTGACTTTGTATATCCTTCTATTATTGAAGTTTTCAAAAATATAGAATTCTTTAGTGAATGAGTTGTACTTGCACCAAAAAAATGAGGTCGTACAAAAAAATTAGCAAACGTTTGTTATCCATGTGTCCGGGAGATGAAAATATTACCATTTTTCAGTAAAATGATACGTTACAAGAAAGTATTAGTTTTATGATGTTTTAAATGGCCTCAAATCTAAGGTTGTCAAGTCATAGATTAGTCCTAAAGCCGATGTTGAAGTGATGTTACTTAAAATAAAAAAAAAAAACTAGAAAATTGGTCTATGCAATGAAACTAAACTACATATGAAAATACAATATGATAGTCGTGCTATGAAAGCCGAAATCATATCCAAAATTAATATTGGAACACTTACTTTTATTCGTAAAAAAAATCATACACCTTTAGATAAAATAATCAATTTCAAAGAATGAAATTTCACTTTATTTTTGTTTTGCAATGACTATTAATAAAAGCTAAATTTAATCTTTAGGCAATTTATTTAGCTTATGGTCAGTTATGTGTTGGATTATTTAGAGTTTAAAGCAAAAACAATGTGAAACTACTAAGTTTTGATATATAAAATAAAGTTACAAATAAAATTACAAATATTGTGTACAAAGAAATATTTTAAAATTTATGAATTTTGTAACAACTTTTTATTTCCATATTGTGTATTGTGTAATTTATTCTACCATATAATATATCTTTATATTTATTGAAAATACTTTTTGTATTTTACATTATGTTATTATTTAAATAAATTTATTTATTTTAACCCGTGTGCTACGCGGGTAACTAACCTAGTTGTATATATATATAATACTTTTCGGATATTTAGAAGTGCGGCCGTAGCTTAATTAACGTGTAAAGATAATCACCATTCATTAAGTAGAATTATTAATTTATATAATTTCCTGATGCTTCAACGTGATATGACAGCCATTTACTTTAAGTCAAGCGTAGCACAATAATGTTATTTCGTAAGCTTTCAACCACATGTTTGATAGACCTTTGAAAATGAAAGGGGAGAAACATTGTTTTCAAATAGACTATTTCAACGGATTAACAATAGAAATTAATTAATTTATTTTTATATTAGGGTATAGGCTCGTGTGACACGCGGGTGAAATAACTTTTCACTAAATATATTGAAATATAAAAACATTTTTTGGCCGTCATTTTATACCTAACAAATTTTATACTATTCTAAAATCACATGTTTTGAAATATTTTCAAAATAGTTACAAAATATAAAAAAATTGAAATTAGTCAACTTTAAAAAATTATGAAATTTTGTTTGATTTTTGACCAATCTTGCAACAAACTTTCAAATGATCACTGACATTAATATTTTGTTAAAATTGGAAAACTTGAAAACATTTTACAATAAATGAATTTTCAAATAACTTTGAAAATATTAAAAAATTTTATGTTGACTTTAAAAATAATTAAAGGTGAAAAAATATGATGCAAAATCAATGAAAACAAAATATAAACGTATAGGAAATAAATTATCAAATATTTTTAATATTCTTTGAAAACATTATGAAGACTTAGACTATCAAATTGTTTGGATGTTATAATTAGAAGATTTATATTATGTTTAAAAAACTTTTTAGTTAAAATGGATAAAAATATAATACGTGTTTATAATATATTATTGAGAAATTTAGTGACATTAATATTTGTGAACACAAATTCAAAAAAAAATATTGAACATACATAACCAAATTTAAAACGGTGAATATAAAATAAACTTATGTTTCGGGTGTGGAATCTCATAATCAATTGAATCTACTATAAATAATAACAATAAGAAATTAATATGTGATTAATTTAATTTTTGAAATAGAAAGTGACATTAATATTTTATGAAAAGTTGTCATTTTTAATAATATTCACTAAATCGTATGTGCCGAATAATATTTATAAATGATGATAAAACGGTTATTTAATTTATGATATATTAAGTATTAATTATTTGAAATTATTTCAATTTAAATATTGTGTTCTAAAATAACGCCGTTATTATTTTAGTATTAGTTAATAATTAACATTCACGTAAATTAAAGTAAGATTGCATTACAATTATGGTAAGTATTTTTAGTTTGACAATCAGTTTTTTAATATTAAAATGATAACTTATTCTAGTTAATGTCAAATCACAAAAATTAAAATCAAATCGGTTTTAATTTTACTAATATGGCTAATTAATTTAGAAATAATTACAAAAATGAAAATTAAATCGGTTAATTTGAAAACTTCAAAAAGTTATGAAAAGATTTTGAAATGAGTTTAAAATTATGGATAATATTAAAACCTTTAAAAATTTGTTGAAAGATTGGTCAATTTCCGAATTTAAAAAAAGTTTAAATATGTTAATTAAAAAGGAGTTTAAATTTTGTAGTTTTAAGTTTGAATTTGGTCTTATATGTAAAGATTGAAATAATATGAAATATCTTGATTCATGAGAATAATAATATTAATAAATTATGAAACGTTGTCATGTTTAATAACATTCACTAAATCATATGTGACGAATAATATTTATAAATAATGATAAAACGGTTATTTAATTTATAATATATTAAGTATTGATTATTAGAAATTATGCAATTTGAATATTGTGTTCTAAAATAACACGGTTATTATTTTAGTATTAATTAATAATTAATATTCACGTAAATTAAAATAAGATTACATTACAATTATGGCAAGTATTTTTAGTTTGACAATCAATTTTTTGAATATTAAAATGATAACTTATTCTAGTTAATGCCAAGTCACAAATATTAAAATCAAATATGTTCTAATTTTACTAATATGACTAATTAATTTAAAAATAACTAAAATATAAAAATCAAATCGGTTACTTTGAAAACCTAAAAAAATTATGGAAAGATTTTGAAATGAGTTTAAAATTATGGAGAGTATTAAAACCTTTAAAAATTTGTTGAAAGATTGGTCAATTTCCGAATTTAAAAGAAGTTTAAATATCTTGTAATTAAAATCATGAAAACTTTATAACTTATTTATTGGGTTTTCCATATATAACGTAATTGGTTATATATAGAAAATATAATGTATCTTACTATGAATTAATAATAACAAAATTACTAAAATTATAATAATTATTATAAATTATAAAGATTATCATTAATAAATAGATAAATATAAGATACAAAAATAAAATTTTCTTTAATATATCAGTTCTGATTAAAATATATTAAATGGACAAAACCAACAACTATATATGATTGATTATATAAAAATCAAATAAATTACATGAATTGTGAAAAATACATAAATAAATGAATAATAACAAAAATATACATCAATATTAAACAAAAAATAAGATATCTTATCAACAAATCTTCAACCTATGAAATTAGCAATATCAACTTGGGAACATAACCTGAAATGAGAAAATTAAATATTAATATTTGTTTTACAAATAATAAAATTTAATCGTGGTAATGTTACATGTTATGAAAAATTTACACAGTAATTCATAAAATTCAACTTTAATTTAAATTTGGAAATTTATAAATTTTAAATTACATCGTTTTAGAAATAATAAATTTTAGTGATGGTAATTTTAGAAATTATGAATGTTTGTTTAATCACCCATTTAAAAAGTTCAACTTAAAGTTAAAATCAACTTTAATGTTTGACCAGACAATTTAAAAATGTTTGACCAACTTAAACGTTTGACCAGCAATTAAATAAAAAAAAACAACTTTAATTTAAATTTGGAAATTTAAACTTTTTTAATCAAATAGTTTTAGAGAATAATAAATTGTAATGATGTTAAGTTTAGACGTTATGAAATATTGACTAACCATTTATAAATTTCAACTTTAACTTAAATTTGGAATTTAAAATTCGAAATTGTAATCGTTTTAGAAATAAAAAAAATTAGTCGCAGTAATGCTACATGTTATGGAATGTTAAACCACTAATTTACAATTTATTATTGGCCTTACCGGAAAAAGAATAATGATAATGTCCATGGATGAAATTTTTTATTTAGAACCTAAAAGAACAACATGTAAAAGAAGTTCTAAAAGAACAACATGTGAAAGAAAAAAATAGGAAAAATATAAAACTTCAAATAAATATAAAACAACCATTGTTATAGGTATAACACATGAACGGAAAAACTTACTGGAAAAACGTAAAAACGTAGAAATATTAGCTTCATCGCCGTTTTTTATTTAGAACCTAAACTGATTTTAAAAAAATCAGTTAACAATGAAAACAAAGATAAAAATGTTAGATCTACAATAACCGGAAGAAAATATAATGTTGCTGGAAAAAGATATAACCTTGCCGGAAAATCATATAACATTGTTGGCCATTATAGTATAATATATAACCTTACCAGAAACGATTAATCTCGATCTACATTACCGGAATATAGAAGATGGTGGATGATGGAGTTAGTAAGCCGAGAGAGATAAGGAGAGAGAGATAGAGATTAAATACAAACAAAAACGGAAAACAAAAATCTTACCGGAAAACCGTATAACTTCAAAATATCAATTCAATCTTGGATTTTGATATACAACATAAAGAGATTATTACAAAATCATATAACAATTAAAATAAATATAAAACCATATCGGAAAACCTTACCGGAAAAAGATATTACCTTGCCGGAAAATCAAATATTGTTGGCCATTAGAGTATAATATATAACCTTACCGGAAAACGATTAATCCCGATCTTCATTATCGGAATATAGAAGATGGTGGATGGTGGAGTTAGTAGCCGAGAGAGAGAGAGAGATTAAAATGATTTTGATGGAAAATATTAAGGTTTTAAATAAGTTTTTTGGTGTTTGGTCAACATGACACATGACACAATATTAGAGCTTTTGAAAATTGTAATTTGATGACTGGATTGCACATGTGGACAACCTAGTTAAAGGTCATGTGTCCACATTGTATTGCTTTAATAATATTTAAAAGACTTGACTTGAATCCAACACCTCTTAACTCTTTTGGCTTTCCCTGTAAATCATCAACCCATAATAATAGAAACCTTGTTTTTCCTTAACAAAGTTAGAATACTCCTTTATATATATACACAGTGTCTCCTAGTAAGAGTAAAGAACTTCTATAAGTGAGCTAGCCTCTCACATTAGCTAAAAAAACATGTCTTGTTAGTGTTGTGTTTCAAAGCGACCAAATTAATGTTGATTTGTCTGTATGACAATAGTATTCGGTGGCTTTATAGAAACAACTTAGGGGGTGTTTGGCTTAGCTTTTATCAGGGTCGGCTCAATGTTTCTGGAGGCTTAAAGCGAGATTTAAACTCGAGGCCTTCTTCTATTTAAGGTGTAAGCAATTAAGCAAATGCAAATTGATCTAACTTCTAACTTAAATAAAAGAATTGTTTCTGGAGGCTTAAAGCGAGATTTAAACTCGAGGCCTTCTTCTATTTAAGGTGTAAGCAATTAAGCAAATGCAAATTGATCTAACTTCTAACTTAAATAAAAGAATTCATATGTCAACTCTCAAACTCTCTAATGAAATTAATAGAGTTGCATTTTAGAGCATGACTAAAATTATAATAAACCTTAGCGATTAGCATCTGTTGGAATTACGTATGCCCGAGACACATACTTATACTAATGTGGCTAACTGTGTTTGATCCAAGTCGGGTCATACCCAATAACAAGCTAGACAACACCAAATGTATTCTTTTAGTGATTTGATCACTTAAACGAATACCGAACACTGCGCAATTAGAAAATTGGTTTTCTAAATAATTACACTTGATGATTTAAATAAATTATCTGGATAATTTATTTATATATAAATTAATTATTTAATTGGTTAAATAATTAAGATAGCATGTATGTTTTATAAAATTAGTTTTATAAAGTATGAGTTGGAGATGTTTTAATTGTTAAAACAAAACAAAAAAAAAAATATATATATATATATATATATACAAAACCGGCCACCCATGTGGGGTGGTGGTTTTACCCAATCAAACACAAGATGCTCTTTAGTTTTTTATAAAGACTTCTTCTTTTGATCCTCCAATGAATACACATGCAATTTTTGAATCCTTTTCTCAAGTGTAGCAAGCAAGCTCTCTCTCTCTCACTCTCCAAAACCTACGGCCCTTTTGGGCAGAAAATAAAGGGGCTTTTGAGCTTGTTTTGGTGTTCCTAATCCTAGCAAAACAACTTGGTGTTGTCACAAATAGCTTGGGGTATCACACTCTTGAGGTCTTCTTCTTTGGAGGCTTGTCATTCATCCACCATCCCTTCAACAATCCACTTGTTCTTCTAAAGGTAGAAGAAGGTACTATTTACATTTTGTGAGCATATTGTTCTTGTAATTTTGATCCTTGTTCTTTGGGTTTTAGTCTTAACATAATGGTATGTTCATTAACATGTTTTAAAATCTAAGCTTCCGTTGCGTTTTCATGTTAAAATGGTTAACTTGAAACTTTGATAACCTTGTATAAAACCCAACAATGGCATCAAGAGCCGGTTACAAGGACTTATGCTCCTTACATGTTCCTAAATTTCGGGTTTTTTCATGGGTGAAAAAGGGGTCCGAAAATTTGGTGGATTTTACCCCTCATGGTTTTGTAAGATCTTGACATGCATGGAAAGATCTTAGGAAACCATTTAACATTATGGATGTTGAAATATCAAAATTGTAAAATTTGGGGGGGGGGGGTGGCCGTAGCCTCTTGGGGGGGGGGGGGCACCTTTTGGTTTTGTGATTTTGGGCAATGGTTGCTTAGGTTGCATGCTTAGAACATTTGGTATGTTTGGATGTGTCATAACCGAAACCTAGACCTTGGATGTGTTGATTGTTGTTTTGTGTATGTTGATTATGTTTATTATTCAATATGGTTGTAATAATTCATAATTTTAGGCTTGTGTAATTTATTTGTTCATAAATGGTATGTAATAAATAGATTAGTTGCATTTTCTTCATTTTAAAAAAAAATATGTATTAGGATACATGTTGTAAAAATTGAAGATGCAAGAATTGGTGGATTTGGGCCTTGGACCGAAATTTTGGGCTTGTTGGGCCTCACCGGCCCATCATGGGATTCAAGCCCATTAAGCCCATAAATTTCACTCTTGGGCCAAGAAGACTTTTGGAAGTTTGGAGCCCATTAACAAGCCCAACAAGAACACAACAACTTGGAAAGGATACTTGAAGCATTTGGATGCAAGATCAAGTGGGAGTCAACATTCCATCCTTGTGTCATGTTTTGTCCCTTAGGTGTGACTTATGACCTATACTTGTTTCGGCTAACAAGTATGGTCAAATTTAGCGGTTTTCGGTTATGACTATATTTTGCATGTGTATGCTTGGTTGTTTGTTTTACTTATTGTAATGTGTGGTTGATAGATATTAGGATATCCAAACCGTCACATAGGAACGACAACTAGCATAAAACGGGTTCTAATATATATTTGGTAATATCGCGTCAATTAGTTTAATTAAATGGGTTTATTAAAACTAAGCGATCACTCACTTATAATAAAATTGGTTTTATTATAACTAGAACCTTGAAAATTGGTTTTCAAAAATCGCCATATTACTAAATGCATGTTAGGGTATGGCATAATGTTTTTCAACTAGAATATTTGAAAATTTAAAAATCCCTTTTTCATAATTACCAAGGAAACAAGTCTAACACCATCCTTTTGTATGACACTTAACGTATTAGGGAACTTTAAATGGGATAAAGGTCACCTAACCATTTTTAGCAAACTAATATACTTAGGGTAATATTAACATATTTATGGGATAAAGGTCACCTAACCACTTGTATGTTAATCTTACATGTTTATACAAGTAGGACGACTTGAATTGGAAACCATGTGATAAAGGTCACCTAAGCATGGGATCTAATGGTGTTGATGGGATAAACATGCCAACACGAAATAAGGATTTCGAATGGTCCCATACCTCTAGAAGTTGCAAAGGGTTGCAATTGTCAAGGTTGACTACCTTGTTAAATCAAATAACGGGATAAAGGTCACCTAACCGAAATTTGATTTATCGTTGGATTCTAGAATTTAATTATTATTTTAAAATCTGGAATAAAAGGGTATTAATAATTAAATTGTTTATAATACTAAAATAAAACTTTGTTAAATTTTGTAGATGGCCGCTAACAATGCAAACACCTCTACTCATAACACCCGTAACCTATCCTTAAGAACCATCCTTGAAAAGGATCGTCTAAACCATAATAACTTTATGGATTGGTATCGCAACTTGAGAATAGTTCTCAAACAAGAAGAGATATCATATGTCTTAGACGATCCCATTCCCGATGAGCCTAACGTGGAAGATGAGGAGGCTTATAACTATTGGGTCAAGTACACCAAAGATTCGGTGCAAGCCTCTTGCCTCATGTTAGGGACTATGATTCCCGAAATCCAAAAGGATTTCGAGCATCATGGGGCATACGACATGATAACTCAATTGAAGGAAATGTTCCTTCAACAAGCTAGAGCGGAACGTTTCGAAACGGTTCGAGCGTTTCATGCATGTCGTATGGAGGAAACCCAAAGCGTCTCATCTTATGTCCTAAAGATGAAGAGCTACATCGAAAAGCTTCGTAGGTTGAATTGTCCCGTATCTAATGAGTTGGCTACGGATTTGATCCTCAACTCTTTGACCAAAAGGTTTGAAACCTTTGTCATGAATTATAACATGAATGGATGGGACAAAAGCATTGGTGAGCTTCACGCAATGCTAAGAACGGCCGAAGCGGGAATGGGTAAAAAGGTTTTACCCGTTCTAACAATCAATGAAGGAAAAAGGGGACATAACTCCAACCCCAAAGCAAGTGTTGCTAAGGGCAAGGGCCACGTCCAAGGAAAGGGAAAGAGGAAAGCCATCACGCCCACCAAACCGAAGGAAAAGAAGCAAAAGGTTGCGGCGCAAGATCCATGCTTTGAGTGTGGAGAGATAGGTCATTGGAAAAGGAATTGTCCGACCTATCTCAATGCGTTAAAAGATAAGAGGGATGCGGGGCATACCTCAGGTATTATCTTTACTATACATATTGAACTAAATGTTATTTCTTCAAATACATGGGTACTTGATACCGGATGTGGAACTCACATTTGCAATTTGTTGCAGGGGTTCAAAAGAAGTAAACAACTCAACAAAGGGGACATTAGTCTCTTTATGGGCAATGGAGCAAGAGTTGAAGTCCAAGCCCAAGGAGACTACTTGTTAAAGCTTCCAAGTGGTTTGGAAGTAATTTTGAAGAATGTTTTGTATGCTCCTAAGTTAAGAAGAAACATTATTTCCGTGTCCCTTTTAAAACAATGTGGCTTTGATCTTAAATTTATTGATTATGATATTCATGTTTTGATGAATGGCATATTTTATTTTAAAGCTATACCCATAAATGGTATATATGAAATAGATCAAATTGGTACGTCACATAGTAGTTCAATGTACAATGTCAACACCAAGAAACTCAAGAAGGACTTGGGAGATTCCTATCTTTGGCATTGTCGCCTTGGACATATAAGCAAGAATCGCATGCAAACTCTTCGCAAGAGTGGTATTCTAGAAACAAATGAGTATGATTCATTTGATGTATGTGAATCTTGTTTACAAGGCAAAATGACAAAGCAACCCTTTAATAAAACTTTTGAAAGGTCAAAAGAATTATTGGGTATCATACATTCGGATGTATGTGGTCCTTTTAGACCAATGACTAGGAATGGTGAAAGATACTTCATTACCTTTATTGACGATTATAGTCGATATGGTTATGTGTACTTAATGAAACACAAAGATGAAGCTTTTGAAATGTTCAAAGACTTCAAAACTGAAGTAGAAAGACAACTCAAGACCACAATCAAAGTACTTCGTAGTGATAGAGGAGGTGAATACCTAAGTGGTGTTTTTCAAGATCATCTTAAGAGTTGTGGAATTATTTCACAACTTACTCCACCCGGAACACCACAACATAATGGTGTGTCTGAAAGGAGAAATCGTACCTTTTTAGATATGGTTCGATCAATGATGGCTAGAAGCACTTTACCTCTATCATTTTGGGGCTATGCTTTACTTTCCGCTGTTCGCATATTGAATATGGCTCCAACCAAGAAAGTGGAGAAGACACCTTTTGAAATATGGCATGGAAAGGCTCCATCGCTATCATTCTTAAAAGTTTGGGGTTGTGAAGCTTATGTAAAGCAATACACCCCAAACAAATTAGAAGTCCGATCCACTAAATGTATCTTTATAGGTTATCCTAAAGATGATATAGGATATTACTTTTACGACCCTAGTGAGCAAAATGTTATTATTGCTCGAAAGGGTAAATTCTTGGAAACTAAGTTCCTTAAGGAAGGAACTAATAGTAGAACAGTGAAATTTGATGAGGATCAAGAATCACAAGATGATACACAATTGGTTGATACTAGCACTCAACAAGAGATTGTTGAAAGTGATCAAGTGGTTGATCAAAACACACAAAACGTTCGCAGATCTGGTAGAGTTAGCAATCCACCCGAAAGATATGGATTTTTTGTAGAAGGTTGCTACGTGGTAGATTCGGATGAACCAACCACATACCGTGATGCAATGTCCAAGAATGATTGTGACAAATGGCTTGAAGCCATGAACGTTGAGATGCAATCCATGTATGACAACCAAGTTTGGGAATTGGTTGAACCACCACTCAATTCCAAAGCTGTTGGAAGTAAGTGGGTTTTCAAAAGAAAAACTGATATGCATGGAAACTTGGATACTTATAAAGCAAGACTTGTAGCTAAAGGTTTCACTCAAACTCAAGGGGTTGATTATGATGAAACTTTTTCGCCTGTGGCAATGCTAAAGTCTATTAGGATATTATTTGCCATAGCTGCACATTATGATTATGAAATTTGGCAAATGGATGTCAAGACCGCTTTCCTAAATGGATATCTTGAGGAAGATGTCTATATGGTTCAGCCTGAAGGTTTTGTCGATCCGAAACATCCTAATAAAGTATGCAAGTTAAAGAAATCAATCTATGGATTGAAACAAGCATCTAGAACTTGGAATCATCGTTTTGATGAAGAAATCAAAAATTTTGGATTCATCAAGAACGCTGATGAGGCTTGTGTGTATAAGAAAGCTAGTGGGAGTATAATTACCTTCTTAGTATTGTATGTCGATGACATTCTACTATTTGGAAATGACATTCCAACCATGGAAAGCGTTAAGGCTTGGCTTGGAAGTAGATTTTCCATCAAGGATCTTGGTGAAGCTGCCTATATTTTGGGAATAAAGATCTATAGGGATAGGTCAAGGCGCTTGATAGGTTTGAACCAAAGTACATACATTGATAAAATCTTGAAAAGGTTCAAGATGGAAAACTCCAAGAAAGGTTTTGTACCTATTCAAAGAGGGACTATATTGAGTTCAGCTCAATGTCCAAGCTCAAAGGATGAGCAAGAAATGATGAAACAAATCCCATATGCTTCTGCTATAGGATCCATCATGTATGCGATGATATGTACTAGACCGGATGTGTCATGCGCTTTGAGCATGACAAGCAGATACCAACAGAATCCAGGAAACAGTCATTGGATGGCTGTTAAGAACATATTGAAATACCTTAGGAGAACTAAGGATATGTTTCTGATATATGGATCTGGTGAGGAGGAACTCGCTATAAAAGGTTACACGGATGCGAGCTTCCAAACTGATCGAGATGATTCTCGATCACAATCTGGGTATGTGTTCACTCTTAATGGAGGAGCTGTCTCTTGGAAGAGCTCAAAACAGGAAGTGGTAGCATTGTCCACTACAGAATCAGAATACATCGCCGCTTCATTGGCAGCTCAGGAAGCTGCATGGTTGAAGAAATTCATTACTGATCTAGGGGTGGTCTCTACCATTCAAGACCCCCTAGAAATCTTTTGTGACAACGAGGGTGCGATTGCTCAAATCAAGGAACCTCGTTCGCACCAAAAGACAAGGCACATAGAGCGGAGATTCAACTACATAAGGGATGAAGTTGAAAAAGGAAAGATATGTATTCGCAAAGTTGGAACTGATCAAAATCTTGCGGATCCATTCACGAAGCTCCTAGAAAGACCGAAACATGAGCGTCATGCGAGTGGCTTAGGACTTCGATATTCTAGTAATTGGATTTGATCTATTTTGTATTTACGTTTAAAAGACTTTTGTAATTTAACTTTTATATGATTATGGAATCTTGAGTTAAATTCTAATTTTGCATGTTTAATCCATGAATAAGTTATCTTATTCTAAAAGTCCGTAGTCGATCACATTTGTGGGAACAAATATGACGTAAGACTATTATGAACTAGGATTGGTGGATATTCATAAGGAATGAATATGGAGCATAGGTTTGCTGCCAAGGTTCATAGATATTTGCGGGATACAAATATTGGACTGACCCGCTCTCAATATTACTACATGGAGTCGATGGACCTGATCATTAGTAATTTTGAGTAAAGGAGAATTTCATATTATCCTTAGACCTGAGATGTATACTGGGCCTTGATTTTCACCGAGTATTACACTTTGACTCTCCCCTTCGCTATTCGTAAAAGATGGTACATAAGGATGAGCTCGGGTGGAGTATAAAGTGATAGTGAGAGGCGTATACAGTCAAGACGGAATTTGTTCCTCTTATGTGTTGAGAGTTTAGATGTCTAAGGCCTGATAAAGTTGAATTGTAAAGAGAATGATCACCTATGTCTCTTAGATTCAACATGATATCTAGTAACAGAGGGATATAATGATAGATTCACCTAAATCATATCAAGTAAGGAACTTGAAGGGATGATGTTATTGAATGGCACTTCGTCAAACACATTAGGGGTGGTGAACTGTTGTTAGGCGGTATTCACCACTTGCATTAATTTTCTATGTATCTCGTGCAAGTGGGAGATTGTTGGAATTACGTATGCCCGAGACACATACTTATACTAATGTGGCTAACTGTGTTTGATCCAAGTCGGGTCATACCCAATAACAAGCTAGACAACACCAAATGTATTCTTTTAGTGATTTGATCACTTAAACGAATACCGAACACTGCGCAATTAGAAAATTGGTTTTCTAAATAATTACACTTGATGATTTAAATAAATTATCTGGATAATTTATTTATATATAAATTAATTATTTAATTGGTTAAATAATTAAGATAGCATGTATGTTTTATAAAATTAGTTTTATAAAGTATGAGTTGGAGATGTTTTAATTGTTAAAACAAAACAAAAAAAAAAATATATATATATATATATATATACAAAACCGGCCACCCATGTGGGGTGGTGGTTTTACCCAATCAAACACAAGATGCTCTTTAGTTTTTTATAAAGACTTCTTCTTTTGATCCTCCAATGAATACACATGCAATTTTTGAATCCTTTTCTCAAGTGTAGCAAGCAAGCTCTCTCTCTCTCACTCTCCAAAACCTACGGCCCTTTTGGGCAGAAAATAAAGGGGCTTTTGAGCTTGTTTTGGTGTTCCTAATCCTAGCAAAACAACTTGGTGTTGTCACAAATAGCTTGGGGTATCACACTCTTGAGGTCTTCTTCTTTGGAGGCTTGTCATTCATCCACCATCCCTTCAACAATCCACTTGTTCTTCTAAAGGTAGAAGAAGGTACTATTTACATTTTGTGAGCATATTGTTCTTGTAATTTTGATCCTTGTTCTTTGGGTTTTAGTCTTAACATAATGGTATGTTCATTAACATGTTTTAAAATCTAAGCTTCCGTTGCGTTTTCATGTTAAAATGGTTAACTTGAAACTTTGATAACCTTGTATAAAACCCAACAGCATCAGTAGTCATTCCACACAAGATCCCACGGGAAGATTAAGCATTGGAGAAATCAATGGTCCTTTGGGACATTTGTCATATGGTTCCTTAAATATCATGATATTTGTAAAGAAAATTCGAGAACCCATCAAAAATCCAACGAGAAAATCATTAAGCTTTTGAAATAGAAAAAATAAACGAAAGACCATCAAAAACCTATAACACCTTTTCAAATCAACCAAACGTTAATCGACAAACAAAAATCTTAATCTACACAAATATTTCAAACACACCAAAAAAGAAAGAAAAAAAAGAAAGAAAGCAAACAATCATCCAAGTTAGTGCACTATGCACTTCATGTTCATGAAAAAAGCCATAAATTTGGGCCTAATTAAATTGAATTATATAAAAAATGTAGCCCTAAAATCTTGGAGGCCCAAAGCAAATGCCTCACTTGACTTGGGCTAGAGCCGGGCTTGGCTTTTATTTTCTAGCTTATGCTTACATTTTAAAGTAGCTTATAGCTTGTTTTCTATTATTTGATAAGCTCTTTTTAAGTGTTTGGATTAGCTTATATTCTACAAGTTAAATATACGTCTTAATAAGTTGTTAAATCTACCATTCTTTGATTTGTTACCGTAATAAGTTGCTTGAATATTATTAATCCACCATCATTTGAGGGCAAATGAGTAACTTACCCTCTTAAACAAATAAGCTTCTTCAAATAAGCTAAAAAACCATCTTCAAGTAAGCCTTTTCAAATTAACTTATATAAGCTTATAAGCATAAGCTAAAAAAGCTAAGCCAAACACTAAATTAAGCTTATTTTGTAAAAAAAAAAAACTAAAAAAGTTATAAGCTTTGCTAAAAAAGCTAGGCCAAACACCCCTTAAATAACTTATAACCCCTAATTAAATCAACATCATCTTTGTAGTAACAAACTTTGGTATGTCTATTTAGCTCGAGATTAAAGAAACATGTAAATGATCGGAAAATTGGGAGGTGTGAATGTGTGGTCGAGAGTAACAGTTATGAAGTTATTGAAAATGAAGAGTTGGTGAATAATATAGGATATAAACTCCTAAATTTAAAAGCTCCAGCTACTCTATCAAACACTTACATAGAGATTTTCAAAAGCTCCTAAACTTAAATGGATCAACAGTTCACCAGATTTATTTCACAAGTAGTATTCGGGTTAACCCTTTTATTGAATGGGTCATATGCTCACCATGGTATCAAGTTTTGTCCGAGTCAAGAATTGCCACCAATATTTTCATTTTCTTTACACGCCGTATTTTTATTTATTTATTTATTTGTTTTGTGTATGTAAAAAAAAACATATGAATGAATATTTTTAAATGTTTAGAAGTTTGGATAATATCACACAAGTTGAAATTGTTATAAGCATGAAAATGAATCAGTGCCGTATAATTCAAATATTTGGTATACTTTCAACCATATTCACAAACTAAATATCTCCAAAAACACTGCACAAGTTAGATAGGGGTCTTTTGAGAAGGAAAGGAAAAGAATTATTGCACAAGCAAAATTGAACGTCACAGGATGGGTTGGGATTCTCCGAAGGACGTGATGCCATGGGTGGGCATGTATATTGCTTTAGCATCTTTGATATGCACACTCGCAATGACAGCCGATGTTGTCCGATCATTTTGGCAATGGAAGCTCTGGTTTCCGAACAAATTTTTCACCCTTAATGCTGCTACCATAACCCTCATGGCAATAGCATTGAAGCTTCTGGTGGATCTAACTACTGATATGAGTACAAAAGAAGCTCGTACCGCAAAGATAAGCGGCGCATACTTCTTGGTCACGATGTTAGCCAATTTCCTTCCTTCTTTAGGGCTCATGGATGACAAAGAACTTCTAGCAAACAGTGTGGCTTTGGGAATCCTCGTGATCACTATTTTTGTAAATGTAGCTATCCAAATTTTTACCCAGGTTCTTACACCTCTTCTATTTGAAGAAGTTGTTTTAATTTTCTTATTTCCTTTTATTTGGCCATTTTCAGTAGATTTGACAGTTTCAGCATCTCGAAAAAAATTAGAACAACGGTACAAGGAGTCGCAACAAATGGTCTCGGGTCATCAAGAAAAAATGTTTTCACCCAAAGAACTTAGACGTTATGTTAAAAAGTATTGGATGATGACAGAAACTCGTAACTCCCAATTTGTTATTGCTTGCTCACCGGTTTCTTCTGCTTTTGGGGTTATATGTGCTTTCTTTGCTTTGTTCTCAACTGCAACTTTTGCATCCTATATAGACGACTTGCAAAAGTCTACTTCAGAATATAAGTGGTCTATCAAAATAATTTTTCTCATCCAGTCAGTTGGAATTGTAGTAGGTAGCATCGCACCAATTTTTAGATGCATTACATCAATCGGTCATTACAATCTCTCCAAGAAATGGAGTAAGAACCAACTAAATGTGTTTCGAGTTGAGAAACACTGGATTCAAACACTTCTAAATTGGAAGAGTGGTCATGTGAGTTCACATATCCCAGGTCGCCATTGCAAAATAGTTTTCCATTATGTAAGAAATTTAGTTTTGAACTTTTGTGTGTCACTTCATATTGCGGTATTGGTTATATGTAACACAATATCTATCGTTCCGAGAACTTTTCTTATCATACTTTCTTGTGGTTGGTATTTCTTCAAATTAATTTTGAAAGGGTTAAACAAGTAGCAAATGGGTCTAATAGCAATGCAAGTTCAGAATTAGAAGAATATACAAGGTATGTTGTACAAATTGAAGAGGAGTCGAAGCTTTCAAAACGTATATTAAGAAATACGCTCTATTTTATAACTCAACTACTTGACGAGTCTGAAAAGAAAGTGTCACGCAATCTTACAAAGTTTCTAGAGAAATCTAAAGGATTTAACGAAGTAGTAGAGTTTGACAATGATCATGTTCCGCCTTTATATCCAGTAGAAACCCACAATTGTTGGAGCCTTGTATTAGTAACATTAACAACAATTGCCATTTCACTTCCTAACATTGCACATGGTCATTTTAAGGGACTACTTTCAAGCATGAGGGAAGGTCTCCGAATTGTAAAACAAATTGAAGAATGTGTTGATGTAGAAAGTAACTATGTAACAAGAAAAGCAGCAATACATGTGTGGACAGAGGTTGAAGTATACCGCACATGGTTACAAGTTGAGCTTCAGTTGAAAGCTCGTAAAGGAAAAAACTCGAAGGAGATTTTAAAATGGTTGGGCGAAGAAGCTATAAAAGTTGTGATACAGTGTAAGAGCAACCAAAAGCCAAGTATATATCAATCACCTTCTTGCTTTATACTTGCGAGCTCCTAGAATCAGCCAAACTATCTTGCTGCAATGCGATGAGCAAGAAAATTTGTTGACTGATAACATACTTTTTGAATGGATATCAAATATGATTGCAGATATATTATCCGCTTGCTTCACCAACTTACCACGTGTCATAAAACTGAAGTGTCAACACCATGCAATCGAGAAAAGAGGAGACAACATCCGGAATGCAGCTCGGCTTCTAGGTAAATCCAAAAGGATCCTTAAGATCCTTAAAAACACGTGAACTTCCTAACATAGATCTAGACTCGATGGCATATATCGATAAGTGGCGTGCACTGACCATGAGTCAAATGTCCAATTGTGGAGTGACTAGGATACGACCACCTTTATCAAGTTCTAATGAATCACTCATGGTAACTGTTATGTAAGGGTGGATACATTAATGTTCTTGTGATCTATTATATGTGTCTAAGATAATTGTACTTGTAATTGCTACTTATATATCGTTACTATGGTGATTAACCTGGCTTTTATATATATTAGGTTGGTGTTGTAAAAAAAGAAAAATACATGTAGCTTACAAAGTTACATATACATTATGTACGCGACCTTATTGAGCGTCGGTTTCAATTTTAAAATAAATCACACAGTGCATACTCGTAAATAACCTAAATCTAATCTCGTGATCTAATTCATTGATTCATCAACTAATTCATTTATTCACCGATTACTTGCTTTATTATGCTCTATTTCAATTAATTTAATTACACTCCAAACCATGCTTAAAATTTAGTTAAAGCATATTTCAGTTTTGCAGTTAATTCAATTTGGTTTATAAGTGAAGCCGATTGATTTAGTTTGGTTTTAAAATTTAGTTAAAGCCTATTTCAGTTTTGCATTTAATTCAATTTGGTTTATTACCGAAGCCGATTGATTTAATTTGGTTTGTATGTAATTGAAGCGCACTTTAATATGATAATAGAATTGGAGTGATTATATTGGAGCGTTCTAATTAAGAACGTGGTGATAAGTGAGTGGGGGGGGGGGGGGGTAGAAAATGTGGTTCAAGTAATATCATTACGCTTGGCGTGTGATTACTTTACTCATCATCCTTAAGTGATTATGACAATTCCATTGTTATCCATTACAATTGTTTTTAACTAAAAAAATGTGTTGATGATGTGACGGAAAATGTCCCTTAAGAGACATTAACCATTACCCATGGCTTAAAAGCAATAGTCTTTGCCAAGTGAGCTAACCTAACATTAATAGCTCAAATTGTATAGTGTTTTATAATTAAACATGTGTTTATCGGGTAAAACTTTGTTTTTTTCCTACTTTTTTTATCTCAGTCCCATGAATTAAATAATATCCTTTTATCATAGATACATTTTGTATACCATGTGTGTTGAAACCAATTGGGCTGCTGGGCCATGTTTTTACCCAAAATGGGAATTGTGGGTAAATTATTTACCAAAATAGGTTATTTTAAAAATGGGTTTTAAAATATATAAGTATATTATTGAAATTCAAACAGAAAACATCATGGAAATGTTCAACGAAGGTAGAAGAATTAAACATATATCAAAAATGGGTTTTGATGACAGTACAAAACATTGGAGGTGGATTGAAATTCAAATTGGAAAAGAACATAGTACACCCCCACTTCATCTTCAACCACCAGTGATGCTTGGATAAGCGTTTAATACAAGTCACGTGAGTCCTTTCGTGGTAAACTCACTGGAGACGTTGATGGCCGGGAAACTTGCCGGTAGGGTGTTCTTCGGGTTCGTTTTTCAGGTTTTGGGTTTTTCGGGTCGGGTTTTTCGGGTTTCAAAGTTTTAAATCTTGATCCGAAACCCAACCCGAATCTCTCACGGGTTTTTCGGGTTCGGGTATTTTTGGGTTGGGTTAATCGTGTTTCGAGTATCCTAGAAAACAAAACAAAAAACAAAATAATTTTAAAACCTACAATGCTAAAATTAAAACAACATATTATTATTTGCTCGTAAGCAAATAATCAATTAATAAAGTAACATAACCTGATAAAACAATCCAAAAGAAGAGTAAAACTAACTCGAACGATAATCTTCTTCAATCAGGCATGATTTGGTTGTTCGATTATAGTTGCTATTAGTAACAAATGGAAAACATAAACTATCAATAAACAATCGATCAATAATAGTTGTGATGAAAACAATTGATTAGGACCAGATTCTGATAACGTTAGTCGCTAATACTAAGTCTATTATACATAAATATATTTTTAATTTCAAAACAAAAACTTTATTCGGGTTGACCCAAAACTTATGAATCAAACCCGAGAACCAACCCAATTTACTTCGGTTCGGGTTCGGGTTTTCGGGTCCGGTTAGTTCGGGTTCGGGTACGTGTTTTTTCGGGTTGGGTTTCGGGTTTCGGGTAAAAGTGACAGCCCTACTTGCCGGAGTTCAAGGTGGTGTATTGAAAGCAGTCACGAACTAAAGAGTCAAGATTAAGAAAATTATTTTTTTTATTAAAAATGAAAAAAAAAAACCATTTTGGTAAATAATTCTGAAATAACCTATTTTGGTAAATAATTTTCTCATGGTCCCCATTTTGGTTAAAAACTCCTGCTGGGCCTATCTGAGTTAGTTGATAATAGGCTAAAGAAGGCTGTTTAACGACCAGACTTAACGAGATTAGGGAATTCGGGTTTAATTACAAGTGAAATGAAACTACAATGACGAAAATTGCAAACTTCGAACTATTGGACTAAAACCGCAGATTTGAACAAACTAGAGGGACGAAAACCTCAGTTTACTGAAATAAGTATTATAATAAAGAAATAGTGAAAAGACATGTCTACCCATGACTTAACGATTAAATTTAACGAGGTTAGTGATTTGGATGTAATTGGCAAGAACTGAGAAACGTGGAGGGTCCATATGCAAAAACTAAACTTTTTGGACTAAATTCACATTATTTGTCAAACCACAGGGACGGAAATGACACTTTACTCAAAACTCCTGCTGGGCCTGTCTGAGTTGGTTGATAATAGGCTAAAGAAGGTTGTTGACTATTGCAGTCAACTAAATAAAGGTTTTTAATCAACATTTTGACTAGATAATACTAGAGCAAAATTTATACAAAATATACAACTAACATAAACAAGTTAATGCCAAGGGTGACAAGTGACAACATATCGAACTGGGTACTAGCTCTAGTGACAGGGGTGCCATCACTCATGGGTTAAGAACCGCTAATCTGAATCTAAGTGAAGAAACGTGGATCGGCTCACTGGTAGACGATCAACTTTCCTCGGGTATGAGTATGCTATTTCACCGATGGTTCTCCGGAGTATGAGTTCTTCCACCTACAAAACGAGCAGCACCGTGAACTTACCCCTCAGAAAGGGACAGAGGGGTCCTCTTTGGGGTAACCCTCCGGTGTGAGAATAAGAGATTGTAGGAGAAGATAATAATAATCTGAGAGTGAGTAAGGAATTGGAATGTATTTTCTTGCTTACCTCCCCTTGTGAAGGTGGTGTGGTATTTATAGTGTTAGGGTTTCCAATGATTGGGCTCAGATCCCATTAGGGCCTTTTTGGCCTCCTCCTATTGCTTTGCGCCACGTGTCCTTAGGACACCCGGTGCTTTTTCATTGATTATTCTTTGACCCAGGCATTTTACCTGACCCATGTGCAATCACGTGGTAGCACATGGGTTTTGCTGAGTTGTCCACCTTTCATTGGCAGCTGTCAACATCAGCATATTCTTATTCCTTAAAGGATACCTTCTGGAAGGTTGTCTGACGAGCACAATCAAGGTTGTCCTTATCCTGATTTGGATAAGGACGAGGTTGATTATGTGCACGTGTGATATGCGCCTATCCTGAGGATGCGCGAAGTCTTCTCTTTATTCTCACGCGCAGATGTTTCATGCGCAGATGTGATATGCGCAAGCATATGTAATATGCGCCACGCGCAGATGTGATATGCGTGAGCATATATGATGCGTGAGCATGCGATATGCGCCACGCGCAGATGCGCCACGCGCAGATGTGATATGCGTGAGCATATATGGTGCGCGAGCATGTGATACGCGTGAGCATATGTGATGCGTGAGCATATATGATATGCGTGAGCATATGTGATGCGTGAGCATATGTGATATGCGCCGTGCGCATAGGTTTTGGCTTTGTGCCTTCATGATATCTTGATTTCAAGCCTCTTGTCTATATCTTGTGGGTTGACCCGCCCCGCTCGATGTTAAGGCGGGTACATACCTCTTCAAGCCCCCCCAGTCTAATGTGTGTCTTGTCTCGCGCGAGCGAGGTAAGATAGATATTAGACTTAATAGTTCTCTTTTAATAGGGTTTTGTCTTTTCCTTTTTATTTCTCATCGTTGCGCGAAATTCTATCCTTGTGGTTGAAATGAATCGTCCATGTACGTGGTTGGTTGGTGCTGACATGCGTCAGAGATGGAGACATGTGTCAGACTTTTCGTGTGCTCGAGGTGCTACAGTTGCCTTTCATGTCCCCTCACACAGTGTCAGGAACACGTGTCGCGCTCGCGTTGGCCTGCACCTGCGAGTGGGGGCGCGTGAACTCTGATCAGTACCTATTTCGTTCCCTTTTATGTCCCCTCACACAGTGTCAGGAACACGTGTCGCGCTCGCGTTGGCCTGCACCTGCGAGTGGAGGCGCGTGAACTCTGATCAGTACCTGTTTCTCTCTCTCCTGGGCCTATAAAAGCAAGCCTTTTGAGTTGTTATTATTCATCTTCATTGTTATTTCAGAGCTTTTTCTTTCCTTCCATTTTTATTCCGATTAAGAGCTTGTCTTTTGCTTCCAGATTTCCGTTCTTGAAGTAACCTCTGTTTGATTCACAGTTGTATGTCTGATAACCCAGACGCCACAATCTCCCCCAGCAGACGCCGTGTAAAATCATTAGTCATGTCCACTTTGAAGAAGACCGGCAAGGGAAAACGGGCTGCTGAGGCCTCGTCGGAGGAGGTGGGGAAGGGCAAGACAGTGAAGAGGTGGGATGAGATTCCCTGCAAGTTGAGACAGTCTGATTTCGACAGTCTCATCGCCTCTCAGGGTTTTCTCCCTGAGTACGGCTGTATGCTCCCGGCGGCCGGGCAAACGGCGGCAGATCCGCCCACTGGCTATATCTCCTTATACTGCCATTTTTTCACTCACTGCAACCTTCGTCTCCCGATGACAAGGTTTATGGGTGCGCTGCTTAAATTTCATGGGATTCACATATCCCAAGTCCATCCTTTTGGACTTGTGCGCATGACTCATTTTGAGTTCATGTGCAAAGCTCAGCGCGAGAAGCCAACCCCTCGGCGCTTTCAATTTTTTTATAAGCCAAAAATCCAAGATTCTTGGTTCTCATTCGTTCCTCGCAGTCAGAAGGTCAAGTGCTGCACTGTTTCCTTCAAGAGCCTTCATGACTGGTCTGAGAAATTTTTCTATATTAAGGCTGGTGTGATTCCCATCCGCATGACCATGCGCGCGATCACTTCTGCGCCCGCGGATGTGAATGTTCTTAAGAACCCAACTGGCGCATGGGTTGATAAGTTGACTGCTGAACCATCCCCCGCCAAGAATATTTGCGAGGAGGCGCTGGTGGGGGTTGGCATGAGCAGGAGGTGGGCCGACAGCGCGACTGAGCCTGTTATCCAAGTTGATGGATTATGTGAGTTATTAGCTCATTGCATTATTTCTGCGCGAATATAATTCGTTTTGCTGATATCATTTATCTTTGTTTTATGCAGTAAGCAAGGAGTACGTCCACGCCGCCTATGATGAGCATATGGAGGGTGGCTCTGTCGCGCTGGGCGCTGAGGAAGTTGGCTTCCCCGATCGCTTCGCTGATATGTTCATCCCTGTTGATTTGGGATTTTGCTTTGACAGCGATGCGCCTGGTAGGCCTTTGTACTTATGTTTATGCCTTTAGAATACCAAATTTGGTTAACATTTCTGTTGCACGAATTGTAGATGCGCTCGAGAACTATGAGCTGGAGCTCGCGGAAGAAGAGGTGGAGGAGGAAGCTGGGGTGCCACAACTCAAGCGTAAAGCTAAAGGGAAAACTGGCGCAGGGGCCAGTAAAAAACAGAAGAAAAATGATGCCCCTGTTGCTCAGGATCCTCCTACTCAGGCGAAGGGACTTAAGAAAACCAAGGGGTTTACCTCCAAGGTTTCCTTGTCTTCTTTGCCTCAAGGTGTGGGCAGTCCTCCTGTCCACACGAGGTATGGTGCCGCCACCTCCTCTCTTCGCGCGGCGGAAAAGGGAAGCGGCGCTGCGCCTGCTGTTTCCTCTTCAACAGGTATACTTTGTTTATACTTTATGGTTTTATGAGCGTGATTCCGATAGAGTTATTAATGAATCTTTGCTCACTCAAATGTTTGTAGAGCCGGCGACCTTGGTGGATCAACCTCAGGCGCAACAAGGTACCGAGGCTGCGCCGACGGTTGCTTTGAAGTCCCCTGTTTTGCCCTCAAAAAGGGGGAAAATGGACTTCATGGCGATGTTTAACTCGCGAACGGCGGTGCGCCAAGGTATATATTGCGCTTTTATTTTCTGACTTTTTTCTTTTTAGATCAAGTCTTGAATCATTTCTCTTTGTTGGTTTTTTCATAGACATTATAGCTGGCACACAAGCTGCTAGCGGCACTGCTGGCGCCGGCGCCGGCGCCGTTGGTTCTGCTCCTGCTCCTGCAAGCACTGAATCTCCCCTCATTGGGATTACTAAGGAGCAGAAGGCTGTTTTACGCGCTGATCTCGCGGCGTCGAGACCTCCCTCACCTCCTCCTGCGCGCAGCCCTCCTCGCGAGACTGGTTTTGATTTTTCCAGGTCGCAGGAGAAAAGGCCTGTTACAGAGGAAGATGAGGAGGCCCATTTTGAAGACTCCGATGGCGGCCGCGCAAGCCCTGTAGCGCCACGAGATTTCGTGGCGCAGTCTTCTCGTGGGGCTGGCGCTGACTTTTCTGCTTGCTCCCCGCAGGTATAAGTTCGTTTTGCTCCGCTGCACGGACTTCCATATTAGTGTTTAGATGACTAGAACGTTGCTTTGTGTTTGTAGGAAGCCGATCACATATACCGCCCGAGATAGAATATTACTGAGGATAGCTCACTTCAGTCCATGGGGGTGTGTGAAGACTTCTGGGCTCACTCCGTGCCTCCAGCTGAAAGGAGGTTTCAGGAGGAGCGCGCCCGCGTGGACTTGCTCAACGACCATCTTTTCGCAGGGTCAGCGTTCTTTGCTGCCTCCCAAGAGCTTCGCTATGATTATGTAAAGGTGCGTGATGCTCTTGCGGAGGCCAAGCAAGAGGCTAAGATATCTGCTTGGAATCTTTCTGACGCTCGAGAGAGAGCTGAGAAACTCCAAGCAGAACTCAGCGAGAACCGAGCAAGTGCCAACGCTGCCTTCGTGAAGCGCGGGCATGAGCTGCAGGCTGCGCGGGAGAAGCTGCAGGCAGCAGAGGCGGACGCGGCCAAGTATGCGCGGCGAGTGCGCGACTTGGAGCTGGATGCAGAGGCGCGTGACCAAGCGCATGTGCAGTCTATCACTGACAAATCTTCATTAGAGAGTGAGGTTGCGCGCCTGAAGAAGGAGCTTGAGGCCGCGCGGGCAGAGAAGGATGAAGCCCTGGCGACGGCAGCGTCTAGCCAAGAAGCGCTCGATGCTGCGCGAGCGGAAAGGAAAGAGGCCTTGGCGGCAGCAGCGTCCGACAGAGAGGAGCTGAAACAGACCAAGGAAACTGTTGAGTTGTTAAACTCTCAGATTCCTGCTCTTGAGACGTCTGTTTCTTCCCTCGCGCAGGATCGCCAATGGCTAGTCTCACAGGGTATGACTCGTTGCGCTTATGCGATGAAATACTCAGACGAGTTTCAGACCCTTGTGATGGATTGCAACGCTGCCTCGCGCTTGGTGGGTCGAGCTGAAGGGTTTAAGGATGGCTGTGAATATAGCATGCTGAAGAAGAACCCATCCGACTACCCTTATCAGCTCGACGTTGTCTGCGCGGACATGGCCGAGGTGGGGGAGAAGTATTTGAATACTCCCATTCCCATCCTTGAGCAGGTATTTTAACCTTAATGAGTTTACCTTGAATTATTTTCCTAGTCTTTTTGTACTCACACTTTTCCTTATGCTTTGCATATAGCCTTGCTTGCTGATCAGCCCGATCTCGGCGCTCTAAAGAAATTACTTGACGAGTGTGAAGGGGCTGGTGGCGGCGATGATGGCGCGGGCAATGCTACCTCTGCTAGCGGCTCTGGCGTGGCCAAAGGACCCGCTCCTGACACTATTGTGAAAGAAGACGACTCCATTCAAGATGAACAGCTTGACTATGGCAAGTTTGGAGATGACGAGGAGCGGGCTGCGCCAGATGCTGAGGGAGGTAATGATGAGGGCGATGAAGAGGCTGACGTCGACATAGAGACTTGAGAAGCCCTTCATGTTTTTTTTTTTATTTGCAGTTTGTATCTCATCATTTTGTAAATTTGTAACCTTCTATGTTTTGGAATGAAATTTTGTTTTTCCCTTATTCGCATCTTGCGCATTCCCCATTCATCTCTTTATATTGCATGTTTGCTTGTTGAATATAAGATATGCTTGCACGTTGAAATAAGAACAAGGTTGTAAGGAAATTATTTTACTTAATCCTTGTCATATTTTAAGTGATTTTGCAATATCCTGACTATGTTGACACGTGCCTTGGCGTTTCATTATTCCTCTTTTGCGCGACGTTATCGCGCATTTATTATAGGGAATTATGAGTTTTTTAGCCTTTACGTGTCAGTATGTGTTACTCTGATATCCATTACAATTCCATGCGCGACCTCGACCTGAGACCTTAACAACTATGTTTTGGCATGTGCTTTGCCTTAGTTGTGCTTAGGTATTTTTATGGTCTAGCTGCGCAGCATGTAGGATGGATCTTGTGAGTGATTTGAGCTAAGGCTCGTATTATTGGGCTAAGGCCCTGAGCTAAGGCTCATATTATTGGGCTAAGGCCCTGACGTTTTAGAGTTAAAACTCGTTAACGCGTTTGAGCTTGAAGCTCGCGCATGTATGTTTTACTTCGTTTTATTTTTGTTTTGATGTCAATACAATGTTGTCATATTGCTCAAAATTAATAAAGGGAAGTGTGAAACATGTATGCAAAAGGTAATAGAACACACATTAAGAGAAGATAGCGCGTATCATTATTCATAATGGCTTAAAAAGCCTTGATTACAAACTTGACAATTTTTATATGAAACATTTTCTAAGCTGTGCTGCGTTCCATGCGCGCGGGATCTTCTTTCCATTCAAATCTTTTAAAGCGTATCCGCCTTTTCCCAATTCTTCCGAGACTTGATAAGGTCCCTCCCAATTGGGGGACATCTTTCCCGGGGGTATCGCGCGGCTAGCTTCATTGTTTCGAAGGACAAAATCATTCTTCTTGAAGTGGCATTCTTTCACGCGCTGATTGTAATACTTTTCTAGTTTTTTCTTGTATTTGGCTTCACTGATGATAGCCGCTTCTCTGCGCCCTTCAAGTAAGTTGAGATCCAACCTTCTTTCGCACTCGTTATCAATCTTACTCATCATGAGCACTCTATGGGATGGGCATCCAATTTCTGCTGGAATCATAGCCTCCGTTCCATAGGTTAGGCTGAACGGGGATTCGCCATTGCTGGTTTTGCTTAATGTCCTGTGCGCCCACAGGACATTAGGTAGCTCCTCGACCCATGAATGAGATTCTCCCTCCAACCTTTTCTTCAGCCCATTTAGCAAGCTTTGGTTCGCGCGCTCCACTTGGTCATTCCCCTGAGGGTGGTATACTGAAGTGAAGATTTGGTTGATGCGCAATTCCTTGAGCCAGCTGGATATCTTCTTGTCGGTGAATTGTTTGCCATTGTCGCTCACAATTTCCATGGGCAGGCCAAAACGGCATATGATGTGGCTCCAAATAAATTGCTTCATCTCCTCGGCTGTGATTTTTGCTAGTGGCTTGGCTTCAACCCATTTTGTGAAATAGTCTACTGCCACTACGAAAAATTTTACTCACCCTTGCGCTTGCGGTAGGGGACCCACAATATCTATTGCCCATTTGTGGAAAGGCCATGCGGAGGTCACCGGAATCAAGTTGTTCTTTGGCCGCATGGTGTTTGGCGCATAGCTCTGACACGCTTTGCATTTTTGGATCTCTTTTAACGCGTCCAAGTACATGCCTGGCCAATAGTAACCTGCGCTCATTGCCTTGGCAACCACCATGCGCGGGCCAGCATGTATTCCACAGATTCCTTCGTGTATCTCTCTGATCACATAGCTTGCTTCCTCAGCATCTAGGCATTTCATGAGCGGTCCAAGATAAGAGCGTCGATATAATGTACCATCAAGCAGTTCATAGTTCTGCGACTTGTGTCTTATCTTCCTCGCCTGTGCGCGATCGTCCGGTACCTTTCCCTCATTCAAGAATTCCATTATTGGAGTTATCCATGATGAAGGGGTTGTATGAATTACAAGGACAGACTTCGCTCCCACCGACGGGTTGCTCATTACTTCTACCCTGACATCTTTGCCAAAGTGATCGAAGCTGGTTGATGCCATCTTACTCAGCGCGTCAGCAGACTTGTTTTCACTGCGCGGAATATGTATGATTCTGAAGAAGTCAAATTGCTCGATGAGCTTTTTCGCCTGCTCTAGATACAGAGGCATGGTGTTCTCCTTGGCATCATAAAGGCCATTGACCTGTGCTGCTACCAAGTATGAATCAACATGGGCCTCTAGCTTTTTAACTCCGAACTTGTGCGCGATGCACAGACCAGCCAGCAGGGCTTCATACTCAGCTTCATTGTTGGTGCTCTTGAAATCCAATCTGATTGCGTAAGTATACTCATGACTTTCTGGATCCACCAGCTTGAGGCCTGCGCCGGATCCTTCATTGTTTGAAGCTCCATCAGTGAATAATCTCCAAACATTTTCTTCATTATTGGCTCGCGGAGGGTCTACCTCGCGCTGAGCCTCTTCAATTTTTCCTTCAGGGATTTCTGCGATGAAATCAGCTAAGACTTGTCCCTTTATTGCTAGACGGGGCTTATAGGCGATCGTGTGCTCTCCTAATTTCAGCGCCCATTTTGTCAGCCTTCCTGAGAGCGCGGGACGCCGCAAGACTTGCTGGATGTTGTAACCAGTCAGAACTTCAATAGGATGACCATTGAAATATCTATGAAGCTTGCGCGACGCGTGTGTTAGTGACAAAACTAACTTTTCCATGATGGAGTAGAGCGTCTCGGGATCTGTCAGCACCCGACTCACATAATAGATTGGTGTTTGGATTCCCTTGCGATCCACCAACAACACTGCGCCGATGGCGCGCTCTCCTGCTGACAGGTACAATGTTAAAGTTTCGCCAGGAAGTGGAGCTGTGAGCGCAGGCAGATTTATCAGACATTCTTTTATCTCACTGAAAGCTTGCTCGGCCTCAGGCGTCCACTTGAATTGGCTTTTCTTTAGGCAATTTCTCAATGTGTTAACGAATGGGGTAGATTTGCTTGCATGGTTCGCTAGGAACCTGTTGATTGATACCAATCTACCATTCAACTTTTGAACTTCTTTTATGGTGGATGGTGAGGGCATGTCAAGGATAGCCTCCACCTTCTCTGAGTTCACCTTGAAACCATCCTTGGTGACCATTACACCGAGAAATTTCCCTTCTTCTACGCCAAATGTGCATTTGCTCGGGTTGAGCTTCATGTTTACTTCCTTTAGGCGCCAAAGGGTTTCTTCGATGTCTTTGAGCATTTGTTTTTCCTCCCTGCTTTTGATCACCAAATCATCCACGTAGACTTCTAGGTTTCTTCCAATTTGCTCGTTAAAAACCGCGTCCATGAGTCTTTGGTAGGTGGCTCCCGCATTCTTCAAACCAAAGGGCATTTTTGTGTAACAAAAAACACCCTTGTCGGTTCTGAAGGCAGTCTTGTCCTCGTCTTGTGGTGCCATTTGAATTTGGTGATAGCCCTTATAGGCATCCAGAAAACATTTGAGCTTAAATGGCGCCACGGAGTCCACCTTCGCGTCAATGTTTGGGAGGGGGTAACAATCTTTTAGACATGCTTTGTTGAGGT
Source organism: Bidens hawaiensis (assembly GCF_021521415.1). Lineage (NCBI taxonomy): Eukaryota > Viridiplantae > Streptophyta > Magnoliopsida > Asterales > Asteraceae > Bidens > Bidens hawaiensis. The sequence continues at coordinate 5,269 of NW_027502732.1, read as the reverse complement.
CTTTGAAGTCAATGCACATCCTCCATGACCCGTTGCTCTTCTTTACCATCACAGGATTGGCTACCCATGTCTGGTATCGTATTGGGCGGATGATGTTTGCGCGCAGTAGATCCTCTACTTGCTCATTCATGGCCTTTGCCTTCTCATCCCCCATGATTCTCTTCTTTTGAGCAATTGGCTCTACGGACTTGAACGTGTTGAGAGAATGTTGCGCCAGGTCTCGCGGACTAAATAGGATTAAAGGTACTCCTAGGAACGGGGAGATATAAAATCACAACTAAATAAGATCAACTAGCTTCTCGCTTTGGTCTGAGCCGATGTTGCCAACATCAAATCGTGCTTTTTATTTGTTTATAAGTACAATTTTTTTAACATTACACATTTAGAAAAATCATTAAAAAAGTGCAGTTTTATATTTGTTGTGGAAAAAGAAATAATCATGTTAAACTACTTCCACAAATTAAGTCAAAACATATGTGGCCCTTGAGAGGGAAGGGAAAGAGACATTGTATAAAATCTTCATCACAGGTTCCAGGAAATTGTAAACAAATATCTTTGTAAACTTCATTTAATATTTAAAAATATATAAAGGCATGTTGGATCTTGCTAAGCACAATCTTCTTTTATCAATCTCCTACCTAGCAAAATGTATTTTGATTCTCCTAAGGATGCAGTGCCATGGGTGGGCTTGTATATTGCTATAGCATCCTTGTTATGCACCCTTGCAATGGCCGCTGATGTTATCCAAGCCTTTCGGCAACGAAAGCTTTGGTTCCCAAATAAATTTTTCACTCTCAATGCTACTACCATCACACTTATTGCAATAGCAATGAAGCTACCCATGGATCTAACTACTGAAATGCGAAGTGAAGAAGAAGCTCTAACCACAAAGTTGTTTGGCATGGCTTTCTTGGTTACCATGCTAGCCAATTTTCTCCCTTCTTTAGGGCTTATAGATGGCAAGGAGCTTCTAATAAACATGGTGGCCTTAGGTATCCTCATGATCACCATTATTGTAAATATTGGGATTCAGCTTGATAATTTATTATTCTTGCAAATAGCATCTCCTTTGATATTTTCTATTATGTGGCCATTTTCAGTAGCTATTTCAATTCCAGCTACTAGAAAACAATTACAACAACGGTACAAGGAGTCACAGACATTGGTTTCATTTCATCAAGAAAAAATGTTTTCTTACAAAGAACAGAAATGCTATGTTAAAAAGTATTGGATGATGACAGAAACTTGTGACCCCCAATTTGTAATTGCTTGCTCACCAGTTTCTTCTGCTTATGGGGTTTTGTGTTCAATTCTTGCTATAAGTGCATTCTCTACAATATTTTCATACCGCGTAACTATCAACAAAGAGTTTGGTACTTCAGATTATAAGTGGTCAACGAAGATAATCTTTTTGGTGCAATCAGTTGGGGTTATTGTGGGTAGTATTGCACCAATTATTAGATGTTTCACGTCTATCGATCATTACGATATCTCCAAGAAATGGAGCAAGAGCCAGTTAAATGTGTTTCAAGTAGAGAAACATTGGATCCAAACACTTCAACAGTGGAAGAAAAGCCATATTCGTTCACATATTCCTGGCTCCCATTGCAAAATGGTTCTTCATAACATAAAAAACACCTTTTTGAACATTTTTATAGTAGTTCATATTGCAATCTTGGTTATATGTAAAACAATATGTCTCGTTCCAAGAACTTTTCTAATATGTTGTTGGTATTTCTTCAAGTCCTTTTTGAAAAGGTTTAAAAAGGTAGAAAGTGCACCTACTAGCAACATGAACTCAGAAATAGACGAATATTCAAGGTATGTTGTACAAACTGAAGAAGAGGCGAAGCTTTCAAACAGAATAATAAAAAATGTGCTCCATTCTATAACGCAACTCCTTGGCGAGTCTGAAAAGAAGGAGCCACGTAATCTTATGAAGCTTCTGGAAAAATCTACAGGATTCCGTGGAGTAGTAGAATTCGCAAATGACCAAGTCCCATCATTATATCCGGAAGAAACCCAGAGTTGTTGGAGTCTTGTTGTAGTAACTTTGACATCAATTGCCATTGCACTTCCTAACATTCCAAATGGTCAGTTCAAAGGGCTGCTTGCAAGTGTGACGGAAGGCCTCCAAGCTATAAGGCATATTGAAGAATCTCTCAATGGGGATGACAACTTGATAAAGGCAAGAAAAGCAGCAAGACGTGTATGGACAGGAGTTGAAATATATCGCATATGGCTAGAAATCGAACTTCAAAAAAAGGCTCGTGAAGGAAAGACTTCAACGGAGATTCTTAATTGGTTGAGTTATGAAGCAGAAAAAATTGTGGGAGAGTTTATAAAGAGAAGTAAAGATCCAAGTATAGATCAAACACCTGATAGGTTCATACTTGCAAGTTCCATGTATAGAGTCAGTCGGTCTATATTGTTGCATTGTGATGAACAAGAAAATTGGACGAATGATGAAGAAATTTTTGAACGGATATCAACTATAATTGCAGATGTTTTATCCGCTTGCTTTACCAACTTACCACGTGTGATAAAAATGAAGTGTCATCACCAAGCAATAGAGAAAAGGGGAGACAACATCCGAAGTGCAGCTCAACTTCTTGGAAAATCCAAAAAGATCCTTAAGGTACTTAAAGCACGCCAACTTCCTAACATAGATCTTAACTCGAGGGCATACATCGATAAGTGGTGTGTACTACCCAAGAGTTCAATACTTGATGGCAGTGTTTCCACGGATAGGATTCACCCATGTTCTTCAAATTGTAGTCAACCAGTCAAAGTAAGTATTATGTAAAAAGTGTGGATACAACAGCCATTTGACATATATGTCTAGAACAATCCTACTAGTGGTTGATGCTTATGTATAATATTATTACTATTGCAATTTTTGATAATATCCATAGTAGTTAGTGCCAATAGATAACATGTCTCTCATACCTTCTCGCAAAATTTGGGTATGGACGGTGGTACAACTTGGCCTACCTACCCATGTTTTGCTACATATACAATAAATAAATGACTAATAAGCCCAGGCTACCCAATCGAACTTGAGCCAATTTGTTAATATAACAAATCCAATTGACGGAGCCCATAACCCATTTTCCGTTTAAACAGAAGTTAGACCTTTTATTTTGTGAAGCCAACTTCTTTACATATAAAAAATACAAAGACTAAAAGAGATTATGCAATGGGTAGGAGGTCATAAACCATTATGTAGGACTTTTTGGGCCAAAACTACACGAACCAAAAACCTTCCGTTGATTTGAGATGAACAAAGAAACCGGTTCCAAACTGGTATATTAAAACCTGACCCGGGTACCAACCCAAAACCGGTTTGGGCCAAACATTTTCGAGACTGACCCATCTCGGCGGTTTGCAATCAATTTAGACTTTGAACAATCAAACCAGTTTAAGAACCGACCAGATTTGAAATATAGAAAAAAAAAAACGATTTTTTTTACCTCAAACAGAGAACCGGACCGAGTAGGTTTAATTCGGTTGGAACAATTTCCCTCCTAAACCAGTTTATAACCCTAACTGGTTTGGACCCAAACCGGGTTTTGACCACCTGTTGACTAAGACGTAGCATTACACATAGTTTTAACAAGAGTTTCCTCTTAAATAGAGGCTAGCCAAGGGCGAAGCTTCATTGAGGCCTGGGGTGACCCCCCCTGTTTTTTTGCGCTGTAATGTAAATTTATCCGTTTTCGGCCGAAAATTTTTATACGTAGTGTAAGTTTAGCATTTTTCGGCCAAAAAATTGAGCCCCCCCCTGTTTGTGAAATTCTGTATACATTTTGAGCTCGGTCCCCCCTTGTGACTAAGTCTAAGCTACGCCACTGAGGCTAGCGATATGTGAAGAATTTAGTTTTCCTTTTTGTTTTTCTTTCTACAAAGATTATAGTGGGTAAAGAAATATTTAACTTTTTTTTCCCTTTGTGATACTAAGTTTTTATTTGGTTTTCTAGTTGTTCTTGTAATATCTTCATGTTGACTTGTTGAGTGAGATCAGTGACATTGGTCATCCACGACTTGATGATCAAGTGCATAAGTTTCCTCCATATATGTTGGGCAAAGTTAATGCAAAATAATTTTCTTTGTATTATGCATTCGGATATGCGTGAGCAAATACTAAGATATATACCCCTAGGTCCAAAAACGTTTTTGGAACACCATTAATTTTTCTTTCTTCTAAATCCGTCTTAGATATGTTGTATGTTCTAATTATATGTTTTTTTTTCATATTGCAAATACTTAAAAGCAGGGCAAGTATGAGCTTTGTCAGGAGCATGCGCAACTTGCGGTGCTGATGGTGATAGTGGTGGTTATATCATGTAATTTGAAATGTAAAAGGAAACATCTAAGATATTGAATTTAAGAGAGAAGATGAACGAAGGATAGTGTCCACAGAAAATAAAGAGGAAGAAAACTCTCTACTTTCATAAACAAGGAAGAAAAACTAAGAAAACTAATACGTACGATAACTCATTAGAAGAACATGTTAACATGTGAGAGAAGAGGAAGTCATGAAAGAAATAGATATTTTTGTCACTTAAGACAACCCGCAGTGGGTGAGTTTTGTGTAGCGTTTAGGACCAAAACGCGGGGGGTACCCCCCCCCCCCCCCCCCGCGTTATAAGATTTTTTTTTTGCTACGTTGTGTACAAAACGCGGGTGAGGCACAAAAATCAAAAAAATGGACCGTTGAATGTTACCGTTGGTGATTAAATAAAAAAATTAATTCTTTATATATTAAACCAACTAAATCCCAATCAAAACTTATCAAATTTATAAAAATTCTCTTTCAACTCTACAACTCTATAATTCCTTTACACCAAATTCACTATATATGAATCCTCCATCTATATATAAACAGTTTTTCGGGCCCGACCAAAAAGCCCAGGACGTGGAGGAGGAACAGGCGGTTACGAGTGCGATTATGCTCGCGACACAGTATATGAGTTCCGTTACGGGTGCGATTAGCTCTCCACCCCCCCCCCCCCAGTTTCAACAAGAGCATATATCGAACGAGATCGTGCCGAAGCCAACAACCGGTTGATGGCGGATTACTTCTGCGACACGCCGAGATACAAGAACCCAAAGACCTTTAGGCGTCGTTTTCGAATGTCTAAAAATTTATTTATGCGCATCACCAATGATTTGGAGCGTGAGTTTGATTACTTTAAGCAAAAGCCTGACGCTCGAGGGACGCTAGGATTCACGGCTATTCAGAAGGTTACGTCAGTCGTGCACGTGC
>NW_027502731.1:0-38403 GCF_021521415.1 Bidens hawaiensis | reverse complement strand
AGACTTGCACATTAGATTTGTAAATTAATAAAAACTATTTTCCACACGTCCCAAAATTACAAAATCACTCTTTAGAAACTATACTCGACCTACAAAATCATAGAATTAATAATCACTTCCAAACACATCATTAACATCAAGTTACAGTCGATTTAACATGCAATTATGATTCTGTCCAGCATCAGTTTTCACCAAACTTCTACAAAATAACAAATCTATGAACAATTAACCATGCATGCAACCTTAACTCATCAATAATCTATCTTTAACATTTAGGGTTTATGGTTAATATGCTTAATGATGCAAATAATTGATAAAATAGATTAGATAAGGTGTTTAATTTACCTAGCTAGCAACCTTGGATCTTCAACAACTTGTAATTAATCTTGTATGTATGTGTGTGTGTTTATTCTCGGCCGATCAAGGGAGAGGGGAGGGGGTGTGGGGCTGCCGTCGCAAGAGGGAGAGGGGGGGAGAGTTAGGGTTTTGTGTTAATTATATGTATACATATTATTACTTAATATACATGTTACACTTTGCACCCTCAACTCCTAATTAGTCTCATTCTAGCATAAAACATCAATCACCTCCATAATATGATGACATACATGCAAGAACAAATTTACACATATAAATGTCACACATAATTATATCAAGTACTTGTTTATAATATTTATTGTTTGTTCACCAACGGTTTGAGTCGACTCGTGTGTGTTTCGCTGAAACGCTGAAAGACTACTTGTGTAATGATTGTCATGTGTCATTTAACTCTAATTAAATGCAATGAGGTATGCATTAACTGGAATGACATAGTTCGTGTGATCTTGAGTTTGAATTAACGGAGTTTGGATTAACGGAGTTAACCTGAAATTGACGAGTGTCACATTAACTTTTGTAACTCCTTAGACATAGCTTGATTGAGACTTGTATTTTGCGTAATGCCTTGGTTAGTGTCTAAGGATACATTATTGTAATTGTTACCTCTCGGTTGACTAAAGGATGGTATCCTAGAAGAATATCCAGGATAGGGTGTCTCAGCCATGGCAGTTGGTCCACCATAAGCGATAGTTTTCATAGGAATAATGTCTCCTTCATGTACATCTGAAGGTCTTTGGTGTTGGATTTCTAAGGATCCCTGACTTTGCATAACGGATCATTGCGGCTGATAGTTGGAGGGTCCTTGATGAAACATTCCTAAGGATCCTGATTGAAAGAAAGAGGATCCTTGCTATGGAAAGATAGAGGATCCTTGTTGAAAGATGCCTAAGGATCTTGGTTGAAGGATAGAGGATCCTTGAGCATGTTGGGCCATGGATCCTGGTTGAAAAATAGAGGATCCTTGAACTACTTGAACACGTTGGGCCATAGATCCTAGAGTGGTGAAATCTAGCATCTTAGGCACCAAGGGAATTTGATCATCCGCTGGCCTTTTTGCTTTCTTAATGTTTTCAATCTCACGCAGGATACTCTGGTTAGTCTTGTTCGGCTACTCCATATAAGCCTTAACCTGTGAAAATAAAGCAAAAATATCATTGTTAGTGGTTACCGTAGGAGTGGCAGCAGAGGATTTTGATCCTTGGAAGACTGGAGTTTGTGTCTTGCTACCAGTAACATTGGTCCTTTGCAATCGTGCGGGGGAGGAGGCATCGGTAAGGAGATTTTGGATGAAAGAGAAACTGATGGTGGCATAGTGGTTAAAGCAGAGGCTTGTTGATAGGCCATTGGTTATGGTATTGGTTGAAAAGGTTGGAAATTGGTGAGAATTCTTTTGGATTGAAGCACCACTTGCCCCACAGTGGGCGCCAAATTGTTTTGGTCAAAAATCGGATTCAAGGATAATGTAACCAAATTAGTTTTGTGAGGTAGAGTGCTTGAAAAACAATAGTGATTATACGGATTAAAATGGAAATGAACACAGTGATTTTGTTACGATGAAAAGCCCTTGATCAGTAAGAAATCGTCGGCATAAAAACTCCGGGTGATGACAATTTTGTATCACCGATATTATTAGTAAAAAAAATTATCGTAATACAAAGTGAGAGCGAAGGCAGTGATTACAAGAGAAAAATGTTAAGTGTGTATGTGTGTGTGTGTGTTACAGGTGTCTATCGCGTCCCTATTTTACTTCCATAGCCTCATTATATAGATAAAATATAATAACTGAAATCCTTATTTTTTAGCCTCTAATCAAGCCCATTTCTTCCACGTAGCGTTACATGCTTTGACCACGTTGTTTAATCACTCTGATGGCGAAATAATAGGTTGGACTTAGTCATTAGCCGTTTTAACTTCGTTAATATTAATATCATAAAGAGAACAATCGTTAGTAATCAATAATAAGTACTGAGGATCCCTGATTCTGACAAGATCTGGAACACATGCTAAGGATAACTAATCCAGAACATATGTCAGGATAATACATCCACAACGTCAAATTTCCAAGCCCTAACACTACTCACGCTACAGTAGCACTCTCTGTACTCTAGACTTTTTCATCACTAGGTATTGAGTTGCAACACATTTTTCTTATCAATAAATTGAGGCAAGGAGATAATTTTACCCTCCCGAGGTTTTTTCCGTAGATCCTACTAAAGATCAAAGGTTTTTCCTCGCTAAATCGCTGAGTCATTTACTACGTTATATACACATTTGCAATATTGTGAAGAACACGCTACCTCACTTACAAAGTTTGATCATTAAATTGCCTAGGTAATTTTTGACCAAAACATTTATGTACGCCCTTTGTTGGGCTTTTAGACAATTTCTCTTTCTTTCTTTAAGATATTGGCAACTTGGATGAATGGGTCCTCTTTTGAATTAAGTCCAAATCATCTTCTTTTACTTTCCTGCATCTTCACTGATCTTTTGTCTTTTAACACTATGCTTTGATAGTTAACATTAGGATTTTGATTGCCCATGCTTTTGTTTAATTTTGTGGTAGTGTCATTCAAAGAAATAAAAATGAACAAATAATAACAAAGTTAGAGTAAGTTTACATGTACTTTAACAAATTATCATACATTGTTGGTTGTTTGTAAACATGTATATCATCTTCTAAAGCTATATATATTAACATAACCAATCAAACATTAATTAATTCCTCATTATACAAAGATCAGTGGTTATAATTTGCACTTATTTAGAACAATTCCTACATATTCCTGAATAAATATACTTGTCTGAATCTGAAAGTCTCTAAAGTCACTACCAAACAACCATCAGTGATCTAATTAACAAGTTAACATCACTAATTCAAGTTTCAAAAATTAGCATTAGTAATTCAACAATTCAATTTTCAAAAAATTAGCATTAGTAATTCAACAATTCAAGTTTCAACAAATTCACATCACTAAATTTTTCTAGTTTACCATTTTTAATTTATATTTCATTTCCTCTTTAATTCATACTTCCACTTTCATTTTTTAATTTTTTTGATTTGTGAGTTGGTGTATATATAGATACAAATCAAGTGTTTGTATACTTCATGACTTATATAATCTTTTCTTTGTATACCCACATTCTTTTTCTCTTGAGAGGTGCTTGGCTAATGGCTAGGTATTATATACATCTTAATAAATGTTATAAATATGTTCCATATATACATTTATATTAAATGTAAATAGTTGTAAGGAAAATAAATCAGCATTATAACAAGTTGTGTGTAAAGTGTACCCACCCTGACATTTTCTTTCTTTTGTACACCACTATAAATCTAACAACAGCAACTAAATTTTATGTACCTTTCAAACCCTCAACCCCCACCTCTTTCTTCTCTCCCAAACTAGCTTTTCTTGATCAAAAAGCTGCATAAATGGGAAGATCTCCTTGTTGCGAAAAGGTAGGGCTAAAGAGGGGAAGATGGACAGCCGAAGAAGATGAAATACTGACTAACTACATTCAGTCCAATGGGGAAGGTTCTTGGAAGTCTTTACCTAAAAATGCTGGTTAGTTTACATATTAATTACATTATAGGTTTAATCATATTTCATACAATCGCTGAGTAATCCGAAAATTCTTGAAAGGGTTGTTGAGGTGCGGAAAAAGTTGTCGATTGCGATGGATAAACTACTTAAGAGGAGACTTGAAAAGAGGTAATATAAGCCCAGAAGAGGATGAAATGATTGTTATGTTACATAAAGCCTTTGGGAACAGGTTTGTTAAATCCTCCGTTAATGAGATTAGGGTTGCATGTTTCTTTCACAAATTGTTAATTTCTAGATGCAGCTTTTGGACCGTCAGTACATATACATAAAGATAGCTTTTAGAAAATGACACTGAAGTCCCCCCCTCAATAACTTACCCACGTGAAAGAGATAAATAAAATATTTATAAAAGTATTGAACGTTTCATGTTTCATAGCATAAATATAAACCATAGTTTGTTCCACGAAGATAAAGAAATAATTAAATAATGTGACATAATTAGAAGAAAAGGGTTTATGATCTCAAGAGTTAGGTGAAGACTATCATCTAGAGGTGACCTTATTGTGTGATTATTGGCTTCAATTCTTTCATTGACGATGGTCTAAAGTTTAGAGTTAGGTGACTACTATAATCTAGAGATTACCTTACTTGTTTCAATTCTTACGCATTGAATATGGTCTAAAGCTTAACTAGTATATAGTTACCTATGGATTGTTTGGTAGCTCTTATGGATTCCATTAAGAGGAAAACTCAAATCTAAGTGCTTAACAATCGGTCGTTCGTCCCTCAATATTTTCTGAATCCGTAGGAAAAATTTTCTGGCTACACCGTTGGCTGCCAGTGAACAGCTGGTCAAAGATAAAGTGTATTTGGTTTACTAAAAGGACACATTTAATGGTTTATGTAGTCTCTTAACGATTAAGTTTTAAAGACATGTTTAATGATTTATAGACTGTCTCTTAATCGGTCAGGTCTCTTAATAATTCAGCACAAGATTGACGTATAACCCCTAACCTGGTAAATCCGTAAATAGCTCTATTACTATACAAAATACTTGATTATTTATCAGTCCAAATAAAATATAGGTCAAACTAATAAAATCTGAACATTTACAAAAATGCGTTTGTAATTTGTCATTTTTGTTTACATTATATATGCTGAAATAAAATGTATGTAGTTTGATACTAATTGAAAGATTTATGATTATATTTGAAAAGTAATTAAGATTTATTATATATTTAAATACTTTAAAATTAATTATTGTTTACAAATAAAGTAATATATAGTAAAATTGCCCGCGTTATACTGCGAGAATTCAAGCACTATTAGTTTGTTTCGTCAGAGACTGATACAACACCAACATTCATAAAACTTATGAAACATAAAAAAATTCATTTATTATTCCATGTTATATAGGTTTTAGAATTGAGTATCTTTATGAAAACAGCTAGCTTATATATCTATAGGATAATCATAAGGTGAATAATGATATACAAAGAAAAACTTAATATAGAAAGAGAAGAAAATAACTCAGGCAATCGAACCCGGGTAGGATGTGAGATGTGAATGCGACTATACATTAATTAGAAAAGGAGGGGAATGTTTTATTTTCTTTGCAGCCACATTCTTCCAACCTAGCCCAACCATCACCCGGTTACTCAAAAAATCAGTGCCAAGTTAAAACAGTAGTTTGAAAGTTGTACCAGTAGTTTGGGAGTTGTACGGTATGTAACAAAAATAGTAAAAATGATGAATAGTAAAAAGTATGAGTGCAACGACTTCTTTTTTTTTTTATATAGGGTTATGACAAAATAAAAACCCATTTAATTCAGAAAACTCTAGAAAATCTTTAATCATATATTTTTAATTAAAGTTTGAAACAAGTGATTCTTAATTAAAGTTAATAAAAATGTAAAAGTAAAATTATATTTTTTTTATTCTGAAAAATATGTTTAAAAGTTAAAAAATTATTAAAAAAAAGTTTCAAAATAATTTTTTTTGTTTTTCAATGATTTGTATTAAATGTAACAACATGTATTACATATGTAAAAAACAAAAACAAAAATAACGATGTTACATAAGGTTTTCAAGAGTTTTCTCAACTTAAATGAGTTTTCTCAACTCAAATGACCGATTCTATACGTGCCCTATATATAATATATAACAATACAAATATTAAAATGAGACCATATGCATTACATATACAAGACGGGTGTCCACGCGATTCAGCGGGAAAAGCATACTTTTGTAATCACGCAACAAGTTTATGTGTGCTCATTGTTCGGTTTGAAATCGTTAAAACCATTCAAATCGGTCGTTGGTTTGATTTTACGGTTGATTTTTTCTTTTACTTTGGTTAGCCGATTCAATTTTCAACGGGTTGGTTTCGGTTTTCGATAACAAAAAAGTGTTACTAACGGTTTGGCTCCGTATTTAATTTAAAAACCATCAAAATCAGACAGCAAATATCTATACGTAAAAAAATGTTTTTTAACTGAAAAAATAGCAATATCATACTTAAATTAAATATAATAAAATGTGTAATGTTTTTAAAAAAACTATTAATGTATGAAATGGTTATGACCGTTTAAAAATCGTGAAGAAGTTGTGTTAAATTGAAAATAAAGAGTGTACAGGTAAAATATTAAGGGTCATAGTTTTAAGTAGACGAATTGGATTTAATAATCCTAACTTAATGCAGTTGGCTGATAATAATCCTAACTTAAAATATAGTTGTCACCGGTCCAATTTTCACACTGTTTATTTTCATTGGAACTTTGTTAAAAAAACTTAACGACATTAAGTTTTTTTCCAAATTTTAAATTAATGTTTTAGAGCTTTTGATCAGAATGAGAATACGAATCGATTGACGTAAAATTTACCTCGAAATGTTGCTCTAAACAGCTTGAGTTTTATTAGTTATAGTTTACACACCGAAATTGAAGCATCCTTTAGTCGTTTGGACCACCGTTTTGAGGTAGTTTTCATCAGTCGACTTGTATCATCATTCCGAACGAAAGCCCTAAAACATTAATTTGAAATTTGGAAAAAACTTAACGTCGTTAAAAATTTTTTAATGATGGTCTAATGAAAATAAACAGTTTGAAAGTTGAGACCGATGACAGTTATTTTCTAAGTTAGAATTATTATGGCCAACTGTATTAAGTTAGGATTATTGAAATCCAATTTACCTTTTAAGTATTGTTTAAATTTATAAAAGATGATTAAAATTTTATTGTAACTATTTTTAATAAATAAATATTACACGTGATATTTATATGTTTCAATACCATATTGTACTTTTCAACACTTGCGTGAATCTTACCTTATGTATTAAATTCTATATTTTTACTAAAAGAAGGAGGCGTCTTAATATAACACATGATTATGCGCACACACTATGACCACGTGCATTAACCCTAACAACATGAAAGAGACACTTTACCTACACGTTTCAATTCTTTGGCTGCAATTCTGCATCCAACTTTGCAAAGTTATTATCCTCTTAAGTTCAAAATAAATCGAGAATTATAGAAGTAAAAGGAGCAATCAATTAATACTATGTACACACTGTCAATCTATACGAATCTTTACCAAAAAAATCTTATATAATACTTTCTGGTTGTTCCTTACTCCATCTTAAATTATCAGATTGTTTGATTTGTGACGTGAGACTTCTCATGCGGTATTTGACCTGAATTCGTGGGTGTGGGTCTCACCAAACTCGAATAGTCCTTAAATGTGTAACATCTCATTTATTTGTGAAACATTTTCCTAATCAAACAATAATTTTCGCGGATAATAGGTCTCACCAAATCCGGGTAGCCCTTAAACATGTTTTAACATCCCGTTTATTTGTGAAATAGCATCTTACTCATCAAACAATAATTTTTACAGGTCATGGGTCTCACAAAACCTAGATAACCCCCAAACAGGTTATAACATCTTACTTATTTGTGAAACTTTTTTTTCATCAAACCCTAATTTAATTTCTCTAGCCTACATATTCTCCCTCACTGGTTTATCCCATCCATTAACGGTCAACTTTCGATTACCACCATCCATCGTCAACTTCCCCACTCATGCATCAACTGCCATCGTCACCTACAATAACCACCATTTTTCAAAAGACAAACAATTGTGTTCAAATTTGTTTGTTTCAAAGAAATCAACATGTTCGTGTTCGTTTATATTCGTTCGTAATAAATCTAAAAAAATCTGCATATCTTATTGAAAAGGCTCAAACGTTAAAAAATATAATGAACGTAACAAACAAATATATACGCATTAAATTAAAATAAAACAAATAATACAAAACATAAATAGTATGATGACTAAAAACAAAAACCTAAATAAACCTCTTTAACATAGGGGGCTCAAACTAATAATATTATAATATATAGAATACAAAAAAGGAAATTTATATAAGTTTTAAAAGTTTAAATAATTATAACTTCTAAACATATGGTACAATATTTTAAAATTAGATTTTTTTCAGCACATGCGAGTTATCATATCATTTTGAAGGAGAAATTGTTCTTAAATAATCACAACTATTTTCTATTAGCAAATATCAGTTTCAATTTCACTCTTCGTTGATGGTAATCCCAACTAAAGGTGTATTTTTTACCAAAGGTCCACGACTAACGGCGTTAATCCATTGTTTTGATGCTTATGTGGCACGCATAGCTGTCAATAAACATCTATGTGGTAATAATCATCTTTTACTTTTTAAGAAAATTGGTTTTAAATAATCTCAATTATGATGCATTGGCAAATAGTAGTCCCAACTAAGGATGAGCATATTCGGTACCGGTAACGAACCGATACCATAGTAGCGAATCGGTACTAAGCTTTGAGTTTTCCGTACCAGTTTGGTTCAGTATCGGTTGCAACACGATTCAGGATGGTACCGGTATTCCCGAATTTTGCACAAAGTACCGGTAACGAACCGATACCGGTACCAAATATTTGGAATTTTTAGGATCTGGATATTTGAGATAGATACCAGACGGTACTGGTACCATCCCGAGTTCATCCCAAGTCCCAACTAAAGGTGTAAATTTTTAACGATCCACTAAGCATGTCATGTAAGAAACAAATTAACTATCCGTTAATCACAGACCATTAGACACCTATAGTTGGGACTGCCAGCCGCCAAGTGTGAAGTTGGGACTATTATTTTCCAATATGGTATAGTTGGGATTATTTAAAACATTTTTTCCTTTTTCAAGCATCTATTAGAGGTATTCAAAGTCGGATATCCAAACATTTCGGATAGCGGATATCTGAATTTGTATCCGAAATTTCGTATATCCGGAATTGCGGATATCCGTTCGGATAGTGAAATGGATATCCGAACTTTGACACCCTAAACAAGATTGAACCAAATTTAGCACAAATTAAGCAGAGAAATAAAAAAAAGTTCGGGAGGAAGATAGATAGAAGAGGAAGGTTTCAGTGTGGCGGAGATAGAAAAGGAGGTTGTGACCTACCAACGTTGTTCCTATAAACAACGTTCACCACAACCCAACAACCATCATGAAGATTAGAAGGTGTTTTCGAATTTTAATCTGGGCTATTTATTGATGGTTTCGAATTTGGATTGGGTTATTCAAGGATGGAGAAATGTGATTGTGATGGTGGTAACCGGTGAAGTTATAACAACTTGTTCAATGGTTGATGGAGGAGTTTGGATGGTGAAGGTGGTCGATACGAGATAGAGATTGGGGTCTGAGTATTTGAAAATGATTTTAGGTTTTACTTTATTTTCCAAACTAACTAGCTAACAAAGCTTCAAATTTAAATAACTTCACTAATATGCAATATTTATTAACTTTAAAAATAGATAACCTGGATATCTGAAACATTTGAAAATGTTAAAAATCACTATCAGAATCTAAAAGTTTGGATATTCGAGATTCAGCTGTATTTTCAGATAGTTTGGATTTGGATTTCTGATAAATAGGATTGAAATAGAAATTTTTTAACACCCCTATTAGTTGTAGGAAAACTGTTCACAAAATGAAATAAAACTGAAAATTTTATTAAATAATAAAGCATATTATAATACATAAATAAAAAAAGAAAATTACAAGATAGAAACCAAAATACAAACAGATTGTAAAGAAATAATAAAACGAGAAACATGGTGACTGAGGCACGTGTAAAACATGTTTCCTTTAAAACATATTTCGGCCCATTCAGGTGAACCCGTCCGTCTCCTGTACAACAGTCACATCAGGAAGTACTGCCGCTATTAGCCTAGCACCTGAAAATATACATGAAACAATAGTGCGTAAAACTGAGAAGTCTGGAAATTCCTTTGGAGTTGTGTGTGATGTATTGTACATAAGGTTTTTCCTTATGTTAAAAAAACACACAAACCTCTATTTATAAGGTTTTCAAGGTTACATAAAGAGTTTAGACTAATTCAATACATAATTGAAATTTCCCATTCAATGTCATTGAATTGCAAAGAGTCTCTTCTAGACTAATCTAACCAATCAAGCATAACTTCTTACACCGTTTAAGTTTCATCACACAAACTTAAAGATTTGATATCTCATTCATCTAAAGTTTATTATTAAATAACATTTATATTAATGACAAATATAATTATTATTTCATAATTTTCAACATAACTCTACTCGTTAATTTTTTTAATTACAGTTATTTTATCACCAATATGAGTATCTATTGTTAGGGGGGAGGGGGTGGTAGTATTCTCCTCACACACCACACCCAATGGTGATGTGCCACATCACCAACCCTAAATCAATCACATTTTGATGGAATTTGGTAGGGGTGGTGGTATGGTGTGGTGTGATAGGAATTTTTTTGTTTTTTTTTTTTGCAACTTAATAAATAAAAACAATATTTTACTAGAACTTAAAACATAAAAACAATAGTTTACTAGAACATAATTCAACTTAAAAATTAGAATTAAAAAATAAAAGTTACAATAAACGTCAACTTCTCGTTTGAATTCGGAAATTCCAAACCTAAAGAATCTATAAGCTCAATTAGATCTCATCTCAACCGATGGTGAATATCTTCATTCCGCAAGTCTAATTGCACATCATCGGGAACTGGAACTTGAGTAGGAGGTCCGGTACCCAATCTGGAGAAATTGCATTTCCATCTTCTTTTATTAACATATTGTGTAATATGATGCATGTATATACGTAGCTAGAGATCGTGGCTTTTGTCATTGCACGAACCGGTCGACTAAGTGTGCACCATCTACCCTTTAAAACACCGAAAGCTCTCTCGACATCTTTTCTTGCCGATTCTTGCAACTTCTTGAAGCGCCGTAAAACTTCGTTGCGGATGTGATTTTAGAAGCGCCGTAAAACTTTGTTTGCCTCTTGCTTCGTAAGATTCTTGAAACCATTCTTCGTTTGCTTCGACGTCGGCTACAATCTTTAAACATAATGATTTCGGCAAACGAAAGCGTTCCCTAAACGTCTCGTCATTGTATTTCGGTTCCTCCACAAAATAGTCGTTCATTAGCACTTTGTGGGCATGTATACGATCACGCTCCACCATTTTTTTCTTTGGACGGCTCGGGCCTTCAAGTTCGTTATATAACAATGGGAACCATTCGAGAATGGCATCGTCCGAAGACGAAGAGCTATCGGTGTCTAAGGGAACCAAGTATCTCGGAAATTCCATATTTTTGTGTTGTGAATGAAGGGGAAGATTGAGAGTGTTTTGAGTTGGATTTGGTTATGTTTTGGTTTTGGTTTTATATTGGTTTTTTTTATTTAGCCCCCCCACCCAACGGCTCCCTCCCCAACGGTCATATACCTCGATTTCCACCCCCACACTTGCGTGATGGCTATCACGCACAACCCCCCCCCCCCCACCCCACCCCACCCATCACGGGTGATGGGGGACCGGCAGCGGTGTGCAAATAGCCATCACGCGTGATCCGGCCTCCTCACGCACCAGCCCGCCTCCCCTTATATAAAATGTTTTAAATAATTACATTTTAATTGTGCTCCTAGTTAATTGGTTAGTGCCTTTTTTCCATCAAATACAATATTACAAATCATCAACCTAAGTGTCCCCGTTGCATTGCGCATGCATCTCTCTAATGTTTATATATATATATAATATGATAATGATATTCTGAAAACTAAAAAAGTTTTGGATTACGTACTATACATATATGTCACACTCCAACTAATGACGGATTATACATCATGGCACGAATGAATTTTAATAGCACATGACACTAATTAATGTTGTAATATATTCAGTTAACCATATTCTAAAATGTCACATAGAAATTAAATAACATAACAAAACGATCATGGAATGAAAGTATTTATTTGTTTTAGTATTCTAGGTCTTTATCGGTACTACGTGAAACTTCAACTTGACTAAATCATCATACTTGTATACCTGTATCATGTATAAAATAAAATTATAACTAAAAATTGTTGGTGAGCAATCTCGGTTAATATAAAGATAAAAACTAGTATTGATACCCCATGCTGCACCGGGGATGTCAAACTATTAAGAAACGTAATCGCTCAATCAACACACAAAAACTATTATAATAAATATTGAATCACGCACGCTCGTTGCGCCGTGCTAACGCGCAAAAGTTACACCGCAACGTTAAGCATAACGCGACCGTAAAAATGAGGGAAAAATGACATAAAAACGTTCAACCAGTGTTTATCTGCAAAATTTAGATCGAAGTTTAAACAAAAAATTTGTAAAAGATGAAAAGTATACAGGCACACCCATTGAATGCGCAAAATTACACCAAAACATAAAACACACACACACACACACACACACACACACACACACACACACATATATATAGGGGAGGGTTAACCTACAATAATAGGTTATCGTACATTAGGTACGCGAGACCCTGCACCACCCGATCCTAATTGCAATTAAAACTACGCGGTGACATAACTGAAATTAAATCGAAAAATACTTCTCGCACAACAGATCGTCATTTGCTGCAAGCCTTCAACCATGATCAAATCATCCACAACACTAAAGCATAATCAATATCGATAAACCCATTATCGCTATAGTTTAATAATTTTCAAATTGATCAAAAATTGTTGATTTAATCAATTGAATTGATGTGTAAGAGGCTTTAGAATCATCAATCGATTATGAAATTCAGAATAATACACTTAATTGAGTTATGATTAGGGTTCACGTTTAAACGTTCTGCACAAAACTTTAAACATTCTAGACCTTTTGTACAGAACTTTTAAAATTTTTGTATGGAACTTCTAAATTTTTTGTATAGAACTTCTAAAGTAAAAAAGTTTAGACCAAAATGAACATCGAAAATGAACAAAAAGTTTAAACGTTCTGACCAAAATGAACACTAAAAATGAACAAAAAGTTTAAACGTTTAACTAATACGTCCTGACCATAACTACAAATTTAAAAGTTCTGACCAAAATGAACACTAAAATGAACAAAAAGTTTAAACGTTCAACTAATATATTCTGACCAAAACCACAAGTTTAAACGTTCTAACCAAAATGAACACCAAAATGACACAAAAAGTTTATACGTTCAACTAATACGTTCTGACCAAAACCACAAGTTTAAACGTTTAACACGTTCAAATAATTAATAGATTGAAGCTTTCAATTGATGATCAATTGGATCAATTTCAAAGTTAATTGATCAATTCTCATAGATTTTGATTATCATGTACAAGTATATGATGTTTTGTGCGAAACACTGTGAAACAGCAGACGATGGCTGTGAATGAAAATTGATTATGTTTCGGATCTTGGTATGCAATTTAGGAGTCGATGTATGATCGTGGTTGATGAGCAAAGGATTTAATTAGGAACATAATAGGATTTGAAGAAAATTACAATATTGCCACCGCGTGTTTTCATAAATCGATGATCCAGACACTCGCGTACCTATTGTACGATAAGGGATTATTATATTGGATCTTTATATATATATAAGAGTAAGTTAGTTGAAAGGGTTGTTAAACAGGAAAAAAGAGACGCAAAATCAAAAAGTAATTTGTCACAAGTTTGTAAATAATAAAAAGTATAGGGTTTGAAAGTTTAAAAAGAAAACTAAAAACCACCGACACAAAAGGGTACACCAAATTAAGCATGTGTTACAATCAACATTGCATAACAATGCTGCTAATTATATATATATATAATTTGAAAAGTTGCAATCTAACATGTCAAATGTGATATTCATAGTATACATGATTAAACAAGTAGTTGTGTGTGATGAACCTTAGATGATAGTTACCCGACCCCAAAGGTGAAGATTATATATAGTTACTCGACCCGAAGGCCAAGATTTAGATAACCGGTTTCAATACATGGATCTATTATCGTTATCGTCGGCTTAAACAAGTTAATGATCACACTAGATAAATAGATTAAGATATCATACAAACACCACACATAAGTCTTAACACATAGCTAATGAGAGCACATATCATAGAATTTAGATTTGCAATAGTATGTGTAAATCGATAATTGAGATTGATGTAAATGTTAATAAGATTATAAGATGTAAGGTACACCCCAAAACTTATAGTAAATGTAAAAGGATTAGTCACTTTGATTATAAGGATGATATTCACAATATTTTGAACGAGTTGAACAAACGGTTCGACGAAACTCAATATACTATCCTAAACAAGTATCTAGACGTACTAAATTTAATGACTAAACTATATGAAACGTAAAACCAAAATTTGGGATTTAGGGTTCAAATATTAAATTTGGATACTTGATTAGAACTTTGATATAAATTGCTTTTTAATTATATTTATAGATACATTAACAATAAAAAAAAAACAAGACGCTCTCACTTAATTTAAACGAAAATTATAGAATGAGATTTAACGACCGAATCGAACGGTCTATAATAACCATTTTGATATTTACAATAAAAAGAATTTATAAATTTATCTAAGATCTATATAGCAGTTAACCAAATAATAATTAAAGTCTTCACTATACAACTTCAATTTATTTATATCATTATATATTCTCATCTTCTTTCACAATTCATACTCTAAAACCTTAATCCCTAAACTGAGCGATTAAATCCCTTTTTCATAAGCAGTTGCCAGAGAGATTTCATAAGCATAAATTAATTACCCTGAATGATGCCATAATTAATTACCCGGCGACTAGCCATTGTGAACGGGAAATTCGGGTGAGGGTGGGTGATTGGGTAAAGTTTTAGAAAGTTGCACCAGAGGTCCCTGTTGTTTAAAATGTAACAAAAATTTTATAAAAGTGAAAAAAACTAGTTTAAAATTTATTAAATGATTTTATAAATATCTTTATAATATTTAATAAATTTTAATAAATGTTAACGAACTAGGTGACCTGTTACTAAAGTAATAAATATATAATAACAATAAACAAGGGTGAGTTAGCATAGAATAATTGTTTAATAAACATAAGGTACGCGAATACGTTTAAGGTTAAAAAAACAAAAAATGTTCAAGTCAAATTTCAAACCCTAAAACGTTCAAGGTTAAAACCTAATACATTCAAGGTTAAAACATAAAACGTTCAAACTTCAAACCTAATACTTTCAAGGTTAAAAACTCACTATTGTCATATCAAAAGTTGATTCTACTAAAGATCCATATGTGTTTATTTGAATGAATTGATGATTAATTGCATCAGTTTCAAAGTTTAATTGATCAATTTCAGAAGTTTAATTAATCAATTGCTAAAACAAACCTGTGAAACAAGGGGAGCGGCGTTCGTGTTTTTTCGATGAGTTGTTGGACACTCGTTGTCAACGTGGTGATGGTGCATATGTGCAGTAATTTTATTGTATATATACAAATATAATGGTGTTTTATTACATATAATTTAACACAATTGCATTATACAATTCACATTATTGAATATACGCAAATACAACACTATTTCTTGTATGTTTGTTGCATGCAATGCATACTAATACATATATGTGATACAACACTAATGCACGTATGCAATATATCGATTTTTTAACACTATTGCACATACGCAATACAAACAATTGCGTATATACTATTCAACACTATTACACATAAAAGATACACACTATTGTATATATGTAATATTAAAAAAGCCAATGTATTGCATATGTGCACTGTAACAATTGTTTTATTTATTTTTATTTTAATTTTTTTTCTAATGAAAAATGATAACATATAAGAAGGATGAAAGAAAAGAAATAAAAATACTTTTTTTATTTAATTAAAAATATTCTTTTATTAGTTTTTATAGTTAGTTCTCCCTTTAAGGAGGAATTCTCTGTTGATCATCTCCCTATATATAAAAAAGTATATTTTCCTAAGAAGTGTAGAAAGTGTGGTTTCATCATTAAATTTGATAAAACACATCGCACAATAAACACACCACAACTAAAATAAAATACACCGCACAATAAACACAATTTCTATATCCACCATCAGATCAACATATCTAACGCTCTATATTACTTCTTACACTTCTAATTTTAACATCACTATATATATATATATATATATATATTTTAACATCACTATATATATATATATTAAGAAACGCATAATGCATTAATCCGTGTATGTTGATAAATTGTGATACTTATGAAGGTCGCATAACCATCATTTTTCTCTCTCTCCTCGTTAGTTATTTATATCTTTTCAATTTATAAACATGAAAGTTTAATTATATTACTCAAAGGATTCCTTGAATTTCTTATGTAGGTGGTCAATGATAGCTAGTCATCTACCCGGTCGAACAGATAATGAGATTAAAAACCACTGGAACTCTCGTCTAAGTCGCCAGAGTTATCGTTTCTTCACGAATAAAAACAAGTCAAAAGCATCGATAGACATAAGCACCTTGGTTTCTCAAAAGAAGCGAAGAGTCGGTCGTGTAAGCCGTAGTGTCGCCAAAAAGTATAACCAGGATAAGTTTTTAAAGAATAACAAGTCACTTTCTTTATCAACCGCCAAAAAATTAAGTCCACCAACGATGATGGACAAACAAGTCGATATGGACAAGGAGGATTGCTCAATTGTTGTCACAAAACATGTGAACGAATGTCAAGTTGATGATAATGTTATCAATGATGAGTTGGAGTTGGAAAACTGGCTACAAATGGATACAAATGATTTATTTAACACCGATCATTTTTTAAATGGCGAAGCTATTGACACCGATGGGGTTTCAAGCACCCTTGATGAAGATCAGATAAAACAACGGTTGATGGACCTCGATGCTGAAAATCCGGAGAAAAATGAAAGCTTGAACTTGGATTCTTTAAAAACAATGGAAGTATGTTACAATGAAGCTGAATGGGATATGGAGTTTGGTTTTACAGGTTTTAACATGTGTGATGAAGAAAATGACATGTTGATTTCGCTATGGGAAGGTGGCATTCCTTAAACACGCCAACATTTAGGTTATATGCAGCCGTTCATTCCTTATGCAGTAATAATAAAAATAAAAATATATGCACTTGGTCTTTGGGTTGCTTCTTTAAACGATCCATATAGCTTGTTTTTCTCTAGTTTCTCTTTCGGTTAATTTATTTATCAAGAATCGAGACGTGGACTCATCAGTTATCAAAGATCTGTGATTTATTTGCTAAAAAAAGTAGTAAGATTAATATTGCCTTTTTATTTTTTTAAAGAAATGGTTTCTTGTAACAGGGTGCATGCATGGTAGGCGTTTCGCCCTTTAATTAAAAGTATGTTTGAGATTGAGTTTTTAAAACTGTTTATTGGCTTATTTGTTTTTTTAAAAAGCCATTTTGAAAAACTAGATTTGAGGCTTTTAGAAAACTGATTTTTAACTTTTTCAAAAAACTAAAATAAAAAAAAAAATTTGTGATTGTCAAACACTTTTTAACTTCTTGGCTTTTTGAAAACACCAATGAGTCAATAAGTTGTTTTCAAACGCAATCTCAAATAGATATAATATATAACATGAGACATATTTGCTCGCCAATAAATAAATAAATAAATAGATCAACATGAATGCTTAGTGTCTCTAAAATCTTACTTTTTAATTATCTGATTAGACCAATAACACATAAATTAATTAGTAATTAATGATTAAACGTGGTAAGAAAAAACAAAACACTACTAGTAAAAATGAGTTTTATAGAATACAAAGCACTACTAGTAAAAATCTTTCTTTTTTCAGTGACATGAGTTTTATTGAATACAAAACACTACTAGTTAAAATGGGCATTGAAAAACCGACACTACTTCAAAGTGAGCGAGTACAATTGTTGCAATATCATAAAATATCAATTTTCTACAATTATTTGATGCCCTTGGGTTGGTGGAGGTGTTTCCTCCTACTCATTTTAACATCGACAACTTTATTGTCATCGAGTGTCTAAAGTACAAAAAGTGCATCTTAATTTGTAGTGACTTAAAAATTGTACCCATTAGTTCCTATTAGAGTACGACAAGAGGTGTCAAAAACATATTGTTGGTACACTTACATTACTGATTTTGTACTCCTAGAATGTTAAAAATCAGGAATACACATTTTAAAGGTTGATTAAACTTTTTTCCTATAGATGTTGGAAAATAGTCACCAACACGAGAACCATCCAAGACACAGCCAGTCTCTTCCTCCTCCGTCGCCTAGAGGATTGATCACTGGCTATGGTTAACGTACCCACCAACCATTGATCATGTTTATTGGTTTCCTTCGAAAGCCAACCATCGCATCACCACCGTGAAGCATCACCAGCGTTGTTGTTGATCAGAAGTTGCCATCAATCTACACACGGCTTGTACTTGTTTACGTACATATGGACCATACAAGTACATCAGAAATGACAATTTTGATCAATTTTTTGTTTAAGCAAGAACGGTTAATTAGATACCATTTTTGTTGAAGAACAATTGTGAAATTAGAAGAAACCTTAAAGAAACTTATAACCAGTGCAAACCACGTGTTGGGGAAAAATGACCACCTAGCCACGAACGGTAAACAAAAAGTGCGGAATTAATCTTCGTTTGGCTAAACCTTTTCCCGACCCGAATGAACCTATGATGATGCAAACAAAATAGGGTAATCTAAAAGTAAATATGGCACAATAATTTTAGCGTGAAAAACCTCTCAAGGTGAGAGTACAAACCACAGGACTACTAGAGACAGGACTACTAGAGCCGCTTCAAATCCACTATCACCAATAATAACAATACAAAGTCATCTCTAGATAAAACTAAAGGCATACACAAATCATTATATACTTTGCACAAACTAAGATCAAGTATATGGAATCAAACTACAAAAGAGTACGAGTAAGAGGTATCACCAAGGAGAGAATATATCAATCTCTGGAATGTCTCTTATCTTCACAAAACACCAAAAGCTTGGAGCACTGTAGAGGTAGGGTATTAAACCAACCCCTAAACAAGTAATATACACTCCCGCCGGTTGTAAGGGTCAAGCGCCATGCGGATACCATGGCGCCAAAGCGATGAAAAGATATATGGCCTTATATAATAAATATTCCCTGACACCTTGGGAATGGTAGCGCCAAAGATCTCCACAAGCATGGGACAAAAAGGAAGGATATTCATCGTAAATGACGCCCAACCAATAAGGGATAAACAACACATGGACAATAGTACTACCTAGTATGACATGTCAACATCAAATGACCACGATGCCCACCAACTCCCTGGAACACACGTGCAAGGGATATAATTGGTGGAAAGCCTAATAAGAAGTTGGCCACACCCTCTCTCTCTCTCTCTCTCTCTCTCTCTCTCTCTCCTCCAACAGCTATAAATACCAATGTACCTCCAAACGGTAAAGGATCTATGGAAAAATACTCTCAACTCTCTCTCAATACTTAGCACAAATAGTGTACTGATTCTCATGCCAGAGGGTGGTTACGAGAGGATCCCCCCCTCGCGTATCCCTCGTAACGAGCTCACGGTGCTCTGTTTTGTAGGTGTTACTCGTTTGTGCCAAGAAGGATTTTAACCCATCTTGGGAAATACTAGATCATCACCTTTGGACTAAGTCATTAGACCTAACTGGGGATTTCGTGTTTCTTCATTGGCGCCATCCGTGCATATTTCTAGAACAAGTCATCCATAGAATTTTTTGGTTCAGATGAGTGGAAAAACACCAGCTAAGGAGGTTGGCCAGAAGTCAAACGCCAACCAAGAAGAAAACTTGGAAATCATCGACGTAATCGGTAGCGGCGAACAAATCGCTAACGTGTCCACCCTTTGACCGACTATTACAAATAAAACAAAAATGCGACCACAGTAGCAGACAACCCTGCCACCAAGCATAATGGCCTGGTGGGAGGAGGAGCAAGAAAAACTCATGGCAAAAGTACAACAAAAAGTGTCATCTTTTGTTCGACCTAGAAATTTGTTCGATGGAGAAGCAAGTAACAACAAGGCGGATGAAGATTACGAAGAAGAAGAAGAAGAGTCAACTCCAGTATATCGAACTAAGTTGCCGTCTGGGAAAACAACGAGCCAAGCGAACGAGGGTAACAAATCACAACGCTCGCGCCATATAGTTAACTCACGCTTGGATGATCCAGATTACGAACAAAGCTGGAAAGATCCGGACACATCCGCCAAAAAACTCATAAAATACCACCCAGATGCAAGTGAAGACTTCTAAAAACCATATCATCCAATAGCCTCGGCCGGAAGAACTAAGTTTATCAAGAAAGTCGCGGAGGCGGAGTTGCCAGAAAACCCAAAGATTCCTCTAACAGTTGGTCAATATGATGGTCTATCGGACCCCGATGATCATTTACAGACCTACATCGTAGCAGGTCTAGTGTCAGGGTAGACCATGTCACTATGGTGCCATATATTCACACTAACACTTGTAGGAGCAGCGAGAGATTGGTTTAAATGACTGCCTGAAAGGAAAATCATAAATTGGGATGACTTGGCAAACAAGTTTGCCTGGAATTTCAGCCCACAACGGCGCCACATCAGGGACCCAGCGGACATCCTTGGTGTCACGCGAAAAGATAATGAAACAGTGGAAGACTTCATATCACCAGGTTCAACAAAGAAGGGTTAAACATTGGAGGTGTTGGTGAAGAGCTCATGCGCGCAGCCTTTCGCCTAAATGTGAGGTGTAATGATCTCATCCGTACCCTCACAGGCAGAGATGGCATGCCTCAAAGCTAGGATGCCATCATGAACGCAGCTAAACGCTATGCGCGAACAGAAAAGAGCCAGGGAAAGGAGCTAGCGCGTAATGACGCAAGAAATGATATCAATAGGCCAGCCAAGGCAAGAAGATCACCTCCATTTACTCGCGAATAAACCAAGAACCCCAGTAAAGAGACAACGCTCCTTACGAGGCGCCCAAAAATAAGGTGAATGGGCTAGCATATTCCTCTAATAGGTGGGCATTGTTGACCAAACGCTCTGCACAAATAATGTATATGGAGGGCATCCAATTCAAAAAGCCTCCCTCCATACAAGCCAGGGCCTAACATGGACACAACACGGTACTATGACTACCATGAGCAACATGGTTACACAACAAACCAACTTTCGAACCTAAAAGACGCCATAGAGGAGTATGTCAAAAACGGGAAGTTGGAACACCTAATAAAGAATATCAAGGGAAATGGAAAGTGCCCCCAGGTCACGATGGCGGAAGGTCAGGAAAGAAAATTAAATACCTACATGCTAACATGATTTTGAGAGGCATTACAAATAGAAAGCGCAACGAAGCGGAACATGCCGCCTAGAAAGTGGAACAGGTCATTTTCCCAAAAGTGAAAGGTGGGGTGAATAGAAAGGCACCGTTAATAATCACGGGTGTCTTTGAACATTATCGGACTCCTCGTTTCTTCATCGATGCGGGAGCCACATCCAACATAATGTATCGCCAATGTTTTGATCTCTTGGAGGATAATGACAAGCACCGTCTGGTGCCCGTTAAATCTCTAATAACCGGTTTCAATCAGAGTATTGAATACCCGTTGGGACAGTTAACATTCCCCATGACGCTTGGTGATGGAAAACATTCAAGAACAGAGGATGTGGATTTCCTCATCATGGAAAGGCTAACCCATCAACAACTCACAGGATACCGGAGTACCAACCACCATGGGAGTAGCGATGATCTACGCTAATAGAGAATGTCATATGGCGGACACAAGGGTCCGCCAAAGAAAATGATAAGTTCATACAACCCAAGGGAAGCAGACAAGTGGGTCCTAATGGGAAGTTCCTAGAGAAGAATGTCACCGTTGGGTCGACTCTCTCAAATCCCACACGAGTGGAGTTGAAAAGGCTACTCATCAACAACATCTATGAGTTCGCATGGACACCGGCAGACATGACGAGGGTGCCAAGATCAAAATCCAAGCATCGGTAGAAAGCGAACCCAGCCTTCGTACCAGTAGTAAAAAAACGAGGAAATATGGTGTCACACCCCGACTTAGGGCCTAGGCGTGTGACCAATAGTTGGTACTTGTTTTGTAAATACATTAGAGTTGCGGGTTTTATTTTAGCGGAAGCATTTGAATAAAATATTATTATATTAAAAACTCGAGTTTAAATACCTGTTTGATATTTCAAATACATTTCTTTAGAAAACATAACTCTTTATAATAATTTGAAATAAAATATCCGAGCCACCAGAGAGCATCTAATGACTATAACTCCAATCTTCTAATCCTTCTTACTTGTATGTTCTAACCTTTCTTGTTTTCCTGTAAAATGGTTAGAAAATACGTCAGCACACAGCTGGTGAATGACGCTGACTCTTAAAAATCTTTTCAATACCTTTGTGAAACCAACAATAATACCTTTGTGACTACTCATTAGTCACCCAACTACATTGGGATCAAATTACCCTAAGTACTTTGTACAATTAATCATATACACAATATCATTTCTCTGAACAGTCCTGTAGACCTTCAGAGGCATGTTGATGATATGCATGGCCTCGGGGAAATGCCGAGTCACCATGTATGAATGAATCCAGACACATGTATACTCTTAATCAGAGTGTCCATTTCTTATTATTGTAACACAAAGTTTTAAGGATTCGTAAATCGTATGTAAACATTCCGACTCTAAAAGAGTTTGTAAAGGTTTAGGGCGTATTCACCTTTTCTGTTTATAATCAGTTTCTGATACTGATTCCTGTTTTTCTGATTTCTTCTTCTTGTTTTGTTACCTCGGACCTATAGTACGAGAATAACCTTTGTATAAATAACTAGATCATCGATTGATGTGTGTATAATGATGCTCTCACAACTAAGCTATAAATTTATTAAACGAAAATCCTAAAGAAACCACACAAAACCGGCAAGTGTACCGATCACTAATAGTATAGCACTAAGGATCCACTACGTGAATATTGACCTTCAGCCACACGAAAAAAGTGTGGCCGTAGGCCTTTAGCCACACACATTTGGTTCAGGTTATATGTGGCCAAAGGTCGCGACACCGTGGGTATGATATGGCCACACACAGTTTTTGGTGGCCTTATGTGGTAATAAGTATGGCTAAAGGGTACAGGCATTAGTTGCTGGCCATCAAGAAACCTCTCCAATAAGTGTGGCTAAACGGTAGAAAATGGCCACATGAGTATTAACTATGAGTGACCATTGCACGTATATATCCACATGAATTAATGTTTCAGCCACATGAATTTTATAATAATGTGGCCAATAGGGTTGTGTTAAGCGTGCATTGTGACCTATACCATGTGGATATAGCAAAGCAATGGCCACTTAAATTTAATAATAGTGTGGCTAATTATATTATATAGACACTGGATATTACATTAAAAGTGGCTAAATATATTTACTTGCCACTCAAAAACTCCTTTGTAGATTATAGTGTGGCCATTTTCTTACCGTTTGTCACACAAAATGTTTTTCCTAATATTAAGTGTGGCTATTGTAAAACTTTTCGTCACACATAGTGAAGTATTGTGTGGCTAATCATAACTTATAGACACCGGAGGTTATTGTAAATGTGGCTAAAAATGTGAACTTGCTAGTCAAAAACTTTTTTGTAGTTTGTGGTGTGGCCATTGTCTTACCGTTTGTCACACATAATGCTTTTCCTAATTTAAAGTGTGGCTATTGTCAAACTTTTCGTCACACATAGTGAGGTACTGTGTGGCTAATAATATCATATAGACACTAAAGGTTGTTGTCAATGTGGCTAAAAATGTGAAGTTGCCACTCAAACACTCTTTTGTGGTGTGGCCATTGTCTACCGTCTGTCACACATAATGCTTTTCCTAATTTAAAGTATGACTATTATCAAACTTTTCGTCACACATAGTGAGGTACTGTGTGGATAATAATATCATATAGACACCGGAGGTTGTTGTCAATGTGGCTAAAAATGTGAAGTTGCCACTCAAACACTCTTTTGTGGTGTGGCCATTGTCTTTACCGTTTGTCACACATAATGCTTTTCCTAATTTAAAGTATGGCTATTATCAAACTTTTCATCAAACATAGTGAGGTATCGTGTGGCTAATAATATCATATAGACACCGGAGGTTGTTGTCAATGTGGCTAAAAATGTGAAGTTGCCACTCAAACACTCTTTTGTGGTGTGGTCATTGTCTTTACCGTTTGTCACACATAATGCTTTTCCTAATTTAAAGTGTGGTTATTGTCAAACTTTTCGTCACACGTAGTGAGGTACTGTGTGGCTAATAATATCATATAGACACTGGAGGTTATTGTCAATGTGGCTAAAAATGTGAAGTTGCCACTCAAACATTCTTTTGTGGTGTGGCCATTGTCTTTACCGTTTGTCACACATAATGTTTTTCCTAATTTAAAGTGTGGCTATTGTCAAACTATTCATCACACATAGTGAGGTACTGTGTGGCTAATAATATCATATAGACACTGGAGGTTGTTGTCAATGTGGCTAAAAATGTGAAGTTGCCACTCAAACACTCTTTTGTTGTTTGTGGTGTGGCCATTGTCTTTACCGTTTGTCACACATAATGCTTTTAAAGTGTGGCTATTATCATACTTTTCGTCACACAAAAATGTTTATGTTGTGGCTAATGGTCATTTATAGACTCTAATTTTTGTAATTTCAGGTACTTTTGGCCACACCTATTTAATGTGTTCTATGTGACCAAATTGTGTGTAATTAGGCAATATATAATTATTTTTATTTTTTTGTGGAGTAATATAAAACAACTATAAGCAAGCATGACAAAAAAAAATTAGAAACAAATTAAATTAACAATAATATTCACTTAAGAAAATGTATATGCAAAATATCTTACAAAATACAAAAATAACGACTACCTATATACTAGCTAAGGCATCGGTTTTCTTGGCACTGCTCCTTGTCTTCTGTTTGGTCACCCGGTCTATCATTGTGTACTTTGCCTTTGCCTTCTTGCTAGCTCTGTCTGGTTCTTTTGAGGATGGGAGTGGTGGTAGCTGGAACAACAAAATATGAAAAACAAATATGTATAATTAATGTTGTATTTTGTAATTGAATAGAACAAAATAGTATGCATACATACCGAACGTTCTTTTAACTGTTCGTGAACCTTTCGGCGGGAAGTTCGTTTATGTTCGTTTATCTTTGTTCAATCACGTTAATTTAGATTATAAACAAACGAACATAAACGAACACAAGTGTTAATTTTTTAAACTAAATGAAAAAGAACATAGATATTTGTTCGGTTAAGTTAAAAGGGAACAAACCTCCTGGTCACATAAGATTAGGTGTTCTGGGAAAGCAACAAAAGAACCACGTGCGTTGCCAACAGTCACAATTTCACCTGCCTCACAAGGAATAATTGCTTGTTCCTTTATGACTTCATAAATACTAACTTTATAGCAACCCTCCGGGATTGCTTTTCCATGCAACTGTTGTGGAACCGGTGACCAATAAACTTTACCATTTGCCACCTTGTTTCGCTTGTCATGCACACACAAACGACACTCATACACCTATAAACCAGCATGTGAAATTAAGATGGCTTAGTTGAAGTCAATATATAAGTACATACCCATGTTTGTGGGAAATTAACAATGTTTCGCGCAGTACATACCTTTATTTCAGCAGGTGGGGAAGCTTCATCTGTAGATACATCAACTTTTCTTTTACGGCTTCTCCGTTATACCTAAAAACCATTCAATGAATCAATCAACAATTAAAGGAAAAACTGAAATTGCCAAATACTTACTGATGCTTTTTTCGAGCCGTTACTATCCGGAGTGTGGTGTAGTTGTTTTGATGCTTGGTCAACATTGTTCTCTACAGGCTTCATTGGTAATATAACAGAAATTGGAATTGTTAGGACTTATTAGGTTATAAAATATAAAAACTGAAACTGCCAAATACTTATTGATGTCTCGCTATGGGGATCGAGTACCGTTTGGTCAACACTTTTTTCCACAGACTTGGCCTGCAATTCGGTAAATAGAAAATGAGCACACTCACATTGGAAACGAATTATAAAAAGTACTGAAATTGTCAAATGCTTACTGATGTCACGATATGGGGAGCGGGTACCGTTTGGTCAACACTTTTTTCACCAGACTTGGCCTGCAATTCGGTAATAGAAAATGAGCACACTCACATTGGAAACGAATTATAAAAAGTACTGAAATTGTCAAATAAGTACTGATGTCGCGATATGGGGAAAGGGTACCGTTTCGACAACTATTTTATCCGCAGACTTGGGTTACAATTAACTTATGCAAAATCAGCACACCCACTTGGAAAGTTAATATTAAAACAAATCAATCAAACTGTCAAATGGTTCCCTGAGAAGCGGATTCTTGTTGCACAGCCTCACCTGAGGTTAAGATGTTTCCCACAGAACTGGCCTACAAATCAATTTATTAGGTTATGGAAAATGAAAAATCACATGGAAAGTTGTAAAAAACAAAGAAACTGTCAGATACTTACTTGTCCTGGCATTTTATTTTTCGCCACATCACTAGTACTTTGGTTAGAACTAACCTGGTTGGGAACAGGATTTACCTACGAATTGTGACAAAAACAGTGCCAATTATGTATGTCGAATGCATTAATAATATGTAGCATACATCACTTACTTGACCTGCCGACATTTGCGGCAACAATCCTTCGAGATGTCTGAACCTGGCCTCAAATGCTAAATGTTCCTTCTCACGGCTTGCTAGCATAGCACTCTTGGATTCAAGTAGAGTCATCAACCTGTTCACCACTTCATCTCTCTGCACCGCCTCATACTCGAGTTGGACAATCCGTTGCTTAAACGAGCCTTTTACCCGACTCACACCCCAATATTTACCTGTTGTCAATCTGTACCCAATCCCTTTTAAAAACCCACCTTTCTCTTTTCCAAGCACTAAGGTGACGGCATCTGTGCACGGTTCAAGTGCCAGGGCTCCGGAGGCGATCTGCTCCTCATGCTGAGCCTGCAAGAAAACAAATATTATAATACACTTATAACACGCTTATGTATCCACATAAAGTTTAAATACATAATCACTTATATTATGTGAATGTTATTATTGTAAATGTTATTATTAACTGTAAAGCGTGGAGCGTTTCCAAAGCGTGATATATATAACTTGTGGCTGATATTTAATGACTGTTTTTTTTAATATCTAATCACTTATATTATGTGAATGTTATTATTGTAAATGTTATTATTAACTGTAGAGCGTTGAGCGTTTCCAAAGCGTGATATTATTAACTAGGAGTTATTATTGTAAATGTTATTAATTATTAACTGTAAATGTTGAGACAAGTTATACAGACTCAAGTTTTTTTGACACCAATATAAGGCAATGAATTGACTTAACATGATTTAAAAAGTTTAATACTAAAACATACTAATTTGGTTGCCACGTCTTCGACAACAACATTCTTATATGCACCATCTTTGTCCTCCCTTCCTTTCATCCACATTAATGCACGGCCGGGGATCTCATCCGGTCCAATTTCCTTCTTTTTGACCTTGTAAATTATTCAAGAGAAAGCAGCTGACGGTCATGCGTTAGACACATAACCAACAAATCATTGAACTAGAGAGAAAGCAGCTGACGGTGATTACCAGTTTCTCTCGAAGGTAGGTATAACCCCCTCGTCCCATGTGATGATCAAAAACATTCTTTGCTCGAGCTCCCTTTGATGAAGCTTATTTTTTCTTCAACCACACATTATAATCATTTCATTATATTTAAACAAAAAACATAAACCATATATAGTCGATCAATCTACGTTTGTAGAGTAGATGATTTATACCTGAAACTGCTCTGATTGTGTGTACTCAACGAAGCGATCCCAGTCTTCTTGCCTGATCATCGTCCTGTGTCCCTTGGGTATCGCCTTCAGCTTCAGAGGTTTACCGATGTTCGGCATAATGTATTTGGCATACATTTTTCTTCTGAAATCCCGAAGAAGGTGTCCGAGCTGATTCATCACAGAAGGCCTGCGACAAGCCTCAATCTCAAAATATTTCTGCATAATATAATACAATAAAGGTAAATTACATCTCAAAATATAAAATGCACAAATAGAAATAAAGAATACCGTTATTTGTTCCCACAGTTTATCTCTAAGTTCCTTTGTGACCTCCCTCCAACTTAAATGATTCAAACCAACTATTTCCCTTACAACATCCCCTAAAAAAATTGCAAACTTTGATCTGTTTTGGCCAGTGAACCTACTCAGATTATCAAACTCCACTGCCAGTTTGACACTACCAGAGTTTGCATATTGGATACGCAGCTTAGGTAACCTCGTCAACCCCCTTGTAGGTGTTTTCGTAGTAGCAAAACTGTTGAGGGGTTCGATAGCCTCCAAACTATTGAGGGGTTCGATAACCATCGTCCCTATAACCTCGTCTGCTTGACCGTCGTCGTCGTTGGCTTCCTCGCTGGAGTAGCCTTCAGTGTTGTCTGATTGAGCGTCGTCGTCGTAGTTGGGTTCCTCATCGGAGTATAAAACATGTTCTTCTTCGATTCTTTCATCTAAAAGCTTCATCTTCGATATTTTTTTAATAATTTGGAGTATAAATCACTGTCGGCTGATTTGTGGAGTGGAAAATTTTTAATAATTTGGAATGTAATTTGATTTTTGGAGTGTTAAATGTAATTTGGAGTTTTTGAATATTTGAAGCCAATATTTTGGAGCTTTTTGAGTTTTGCCTCCCTTTTGAACCAATAGATTATTGGCATAGTTTTTACGGCAGAGAACCTGTGGCTAAAAATAGGCACTTTAACAGAAGATGGTTGGATAAGCGTGTATTGCGTATTATAATATTTATATATGTTTATGTATATTAGCGTGTTACAAGCGTAATAGTGTTTTTTAACAAAGTGTTTTTTGTTTTATTTTTAGATTTAACCATAATTACCATTCATTAAAAGTTTTCATACAAAAGGCACCATTACAATACATTCCATGAAACAAAATAAGAGTGAATAACAAAATAGATGATACAAGAAACTATAAAATTAAAGAATTTAAAGCTAACCAACTAACATTCAACACAATAAACTAAAAAGTGTATCAATACAACCATACATATACAAATAACCAACCAAATCACAAATGTTCCAAAATTCACCAAACACATCACCAAATATTTCCCAAATATTCCAAACATCACCAAATCACTAATCAACTTTTGAAGCTAACAACGTAGCTTCATTGAAGTCATATTCAAATATGCACTTATCACCAATCTGTATTTCATTTTCCACCTTGAATTTTTTCCATTTTGGTAACCGATATCTGAATTTTTGGTCCGACAGTTCACCATGAAGTCTCATTTTTTTTTACGACCTTCGGGATTGACCAAAGTGATTGGCATTCCATCATAGGCATCAATCTTGGTGGCAATGTGACGTGGAAGACGCTGTGAAAAGCAAATTTCAAATATACTTGTAAATAAAAAAGAAATTTAAAAATTCAATTTACCAATTTCTTGGTGACGTTCATGTAGAAGACGATTTTAGAGTCATCATCTTGCTCATCAAGATGAATTGGGTTTTGGGAGGAACTACCTTGATTGCTTAATTGATAGTTGAGAAACAGCTGATTCGGACCAGGAAGGATAAATTCTATGCCATCTTCATGAAAGACATTAATATGAAATGTGTTATCTGATATGATTTCAAACACAACAAACGAACCATCTTTTAAGTTGGTTTGTTTAAAAACCTCAATCCATCCATCCTCTAGCCTATAACCCATTCCATGCCAATGACATGAAACGTTAAACAACACTCTATATGGAGAAATAAGCTCGAAAAGCAAATTGTAAGGCCCCATTACTGGTAGCCCTACTTTCGTGTTGGATTTACTCATAAACGCAGTTCTAAATATCAGAGTTAATTAAAACATTCGCGGAACAATAAAAACTTTCATAAAACATTCGTAACAATCCAAAACTTGTCTTAAACAAACAACTTGTCTTTCAAAAACAAAGTAATTAAAACATATCACGTCTTGAGCCTTCTGATGCCAGCCTCTTATTCAATGCCACGTGTCTCCTCAAGCGAGCTGCCTCATCCTACTCACCTACGTGCATACTAAAAGTCAGCTACGCTGAGTGAGTTCTAGTTAATCATACATTATACAATACACATAAACTTATATTCTTTCAATCATACTTTCATACTTTCATACTTTCTTTTGTACTAACTTGCTTTCATATCTTACGTTATAAAGAGCATTACGCCCTACATTCCTCGAGTATTATTAGGGATCGGTACCCTCCTTCCTCGAGTATTATTAGGGCTCGGTACCCTCCTTCCTCGAGTATTATTAGGGCTCGGTACCCTCTTTCATCGAGTATTATTAGGGCTCGGTACCCTCTTTCCTCGAATATTAGTAGGGTTCGGTTCCCTAGTTCTCGAATATTAGTAGGGTTCGATTCCCTCTTCGTTACCATATAACCATCCTTTCCTTCTTTTATTAACTTTATCACGTTCATTCACATAAGCATACATATCATACTTACCTTATATATAGCGTTACAACCTGACAGTACGTGCAATATCCGAAGATCGTTCACGTACCATCAAGCAATCATTCATACATTTCACATTATTCACATAAGGCATACACTTATCTCTTAGGATAAGCGTATTAACAAACATATTGAGTATGCACACAGCCCCGAAAACATAACACATAAATGGGGCTAGAAACTCACCTGAATCCTGTTACGCTTTCCTTTAATCGTTATTCCCTTCTTGAGCTGTGCACGGCCAACTGTATAATATTTATATGTATCAATTAACCACTACTACTCATGTTTTATTTCTATCTTTATATAACCCACAACGAACGGGGGTCCGGGGGCAGCTCCCTTAGCAGCGGGGTCTAGGGGCGGCAGCCCCTAGCAGGGTCCAAGGGGCAGAGCCCCTGGCTGGGGTCGAGCTGTCGTAACACATTTTCCATTATAATTTCGAATCATTAATTAATTTGCTAACTCAAAAGTTCAAGGGATGAATTGTAATTAATTCATTCTTTTTCTAAGTCCAGGGACTGTTCTGTCATTTTATTAAACTTTCTAGTTCGTTATTCAGTCTTTAACGAATTGACTTATCTTAGTGAACTGGTCATTTGTAACGAACTGAACCCTCTAACGAACTGGATCTCTGACGAATCCGTCCTTGTACGAACCAGTCCACATAGCGAATCAGTTCAAGTAACGAATTGGACCTTCTAATTCGTTATCTCCTTTAACGAATGGCTATAACGAAATGGGGGGGGGGGTTAATTCGTTATCTTTTCCTTAACGAATCAGGACACGAACTAAGGCTAGTTCGTTATCTTTCCTCGGCGAATCTACTTAACGAATCACCCTTAATTCTCTAAATTCCTGTTAGCGAACTAGGGTTAGGTCAGGGAATGTCAGAACATTCCCTGACATACCCTTAACCTCTTATTACTTTTCCGGCGCCGTCATTGCCGGAAAGCCGCCGGAAAAGCGCGAACTCACCGGAAAAAACGATTTTTAACTCGTTTTTCACCGTTTTTCACCCCGTTCGATCCAGATCTGAGCTAGGGTGATCCCTAAGCTCATCATAGGTTCGGTTTATACCCGATTCCACCCGGATCTTGTGATTTAAACGGTTTAACGGTGTCGACTCGTTGTTTCACAACTTTATCTAACGGGTTAAGCTCATACAATATTAAACTATCGTTACCTCGGATCGGTACTTCGGTTTCCTTCTTGATTTCGGCTAGAGATAAGGAAGAATTAGAGAGAAATCTTAAGTGTGTGTTTTGGGTGGTGTATGGAATATGTGTGAATGAGGATTAAATGGATATTAAGGGTTTATATATTTATGGATCATGGGCTTAAGCCCATGGTCTTTCCTTCTTTCTTTCCTAACCCAAGTCCATAATCCATATTCATTTACCCTGCTCTGGCCCAACTCGTATTCTATTTATCTAAACCGATAACGACCCACTATGAAATAACGAAATTTATTTTTATTATAATAACCGAAAGTAAGATGTTACACAAATTCATCCAATTTTCACCAAATTCTTGAATCACGTACCACTCAGGGAAATCCTGTTAAACATGTTAATTAAAAGACATTTGAATTTGGAAACAATCACTAAAAAACAGAAATTAAAACTTACTAAGTAATGGACGTATCGGTTTCTGACTGGAATACATGTCAGCAAACATTGGTTGAACAACTTTAAGAATGAGCTATAAGTAACACAAAAAATGTTCTTAGAATGTATATGTTGTAAAACTGTAAAATGTTTCATAAAAAAAAATTAACTAGATAACATTAACATACCATCCTACTCATGGAATCGCTGTCGATATCTACCTGGAACTTAACTCCATTATTGAGACGTGGCATTTTTATGTTCTTACCAGGATAAGCGATGTATACGAATTACAGTAAAGCGAAGTAGAAGTCGATTTAGGGTTTGAAGTTAAAAGGGTTTTGAAGTTTGGTTTTATTTATTTCTACACATTTAATTATTTATATATTTTGGTTTTTTGTTTTATAACTTTTTAAAAAAATAGTATAAAAACATAGTCTTACTTTTAGTTTTTTTTACTAACATTCCGGTATTAAATTTCGTTAAAAGTTGAGTTCGTTTAATAAATCGTATTTTTTAAATAAATTTGAAATTTTATCCATTATTGAAGTATTATCTTAACCGTTAGTAAGATTTTCTGGATAAAATTTACAACTTCGTAATAGAGAGGCTCATAACATTCAAGTTTTATCATTATCATATGTAGTTTTGTATCATTATCATCTTCTAGGTTATCATCATCACCATATGTGTTATGATGATGATCAACATCATAAAGTTATCATCGTTATCATGTATTATAGTGGTTATCATCATCATATCATCTATCACCATCACCATGAAACGGCATCATTATCAGACGTGCGGGTAATCAAGGTGGTCATTGTATAGGCTATCGTAGTTGGCGTTGATCATACGGGTAACACATATCTCGCTATCAGTTTCGTCATCATCGTCACACATCTCCATCATCATCATCAGCATCATCATCATCATCCGATTTCCATGTACGGGATGTAGTCAGCATTGTATGGGTTATCGTAAACAAAACGCCCAATATTAGCGATCACTGTCGGCACCATCTTATGAATTGTTGTCGTCATCAAACGACATCATCAGTCGTACATGCTACCATTAGTATGACCATCATATACGTTATCATGGTCATCGTCGATCATACGGGTTACATGTCATTAAACATCGGTGTCACCATCATCATCAACATATATATATATATATTTATATATGTATATATATATATATATATATATATATATATATATATATATATATATATATATATATATATATATATATATATATATATATATATATATATATATTATATGTGTGTGTGTGTGTGCGCGCGCCTGTGTGGCGTATTGTCATATAGGTACATATAATTGGTCCTCATCATATATATGTGTGATCATCATCATAGACGTCATGCTCGTCGTACGAGCTACAGTCACCATCGTATGAGTTGGCGTAAGCAAACCGTATATATAGGTTAGCAGCATCAATATGATAAATACCACCAACCCAGGTAGTTATATTAGCATCATCTCGTCATAATTAGGCTAATCATCATGGTTATCATACGGGATAGCACCGTCATTGTCTCATGTATTACATATCCGCAATCATACTACGCACCACCGCCCACATTCGCCACAACGACCCCCAGCACCAACCACTAACCACACTCCACCACCACCCACCACCACCACCCACCACACCACCACCACCCACCACACCACCACCACCCACTAATATTATATATAAATATATATACATTTATTTATACCCATCCACCACCACCACCCACTACCCACCACCACCACCACCACCACTACCCACCACCACCACCACCGACATCCGCACCCACTGCCCACCACCACCACCCACCACCACACATCCGCCACCACGAACCACCGCACCTCCGCCACCGTCCACCACCATCATGACCACCTGAACCCACCACCACCCACTAGTATTCTATATATATATATATATATATATGTATATATATATATATATATATATATATATATATATTGCTACTATAAAATACTAACCGTACGATTAAAATTTAAAAGCACGCGCCTTCTTTTAAAAGGTTCAAATAACTACCCTCGTAAGTCACTCATCTACTTCTGGAACGTGGATAAGTAAGTCAAAATTCCTAAAAACCGTCGATGATTCGTTTCTACTGTGAAGCACAAGCACAAGCACAAGCACAAGCTTGAGTGATTTAATTATTCTGGAACGGAACCAAAATGAAGAACCCTAACTCATCTACTTCTGGAACGGAACCAAGGACGAAGCAAAAGCACGATAGGTCTCAGAATGAAGATGGAACAGGTGTTACTTTATGATTTTTTTAGCGTTTTAGGTTTACTTAATCTTAAAATGTATGCATTTGTTTGAATCTTCTTATGTATTAATGCGTTTAATAAGCGTGTTGTTATTGTAATATATATCCTTGTTTTTTAAATCTATGTATAATATTAAAGCATGTTATATGCGTATGATTAGCGTGTTATGGCTTTGGTATGAGAATTTATCATTGTGATGTTTGATAAGAGTTTTCTGTTTCCTTGTGATTCGTGTTGTTATCCCCTACCCCCGTGTTTTATTGTATGTATGTGATTCAGTTTTCGAAAAAAACAAGACTGATAAAAGGAAGAATAAAAAAGTTGGTCCGGTGGGGAGAACAAAACATGTTGTGGAAGCAGACTCTGATTCAGACATTGACAACAAAAACGACAGGTTGTTGTCAAAGCGGAAACAGGTGGAACACAGCACCTCTGACCCTGACTTTCAGCCTCCGAAAAAGAAAGCCATTAAAGAAAAGAAGCCAGCCAAGAGGGGAAAACCTTTTGTTGAATTTGTAGACAAAAAATTGAAGAATAGGTATGCACCTTGTAATATTGTTGATGCAGTGAAGGCAATGACCACTGCCCAAAAAACCTGTGTGGAAGAAATGGTTTTCGGGTTAATGTTAAGACTTCAAGTAACCCAAACTCCAACAACTTTGGGATATTGGTTAATCATGAACTATTATAACCGTTTAAATGAATTGAACATTGGGAGCGGTGTTATTAAGATAACACCACAAAAAGTACATGAAGTGTTGGGGATACCAATGGGTAAGATTCCTGTTTTAGACAAGAGTAGACCAAGATTGGGGGAAGATGTTACTACAGATTTGTTCAAAAATCAATTCCCGACAAATTCAAGAATAAGTATAAAGCATGTGAAAGACAAACTGGCCGCGGATCAAGGAGTTGGTGAACTGCTTATGATTAATTTCCTTGTGTTGTTCAACACCTGTATAGGATTTGTGACAAAATCAACAACAGTCAATCAACGATTTATCTCCGCAATTGATAAAACCTCGGATCTTCCAAATATGGATTGGTGCATCTATGTTATTAAAAACTTGAAAATGACTAAGGAAGAATGGAGAGGTATCAACAATCAATACAACGGTCTGATGACCTTCCTTGTGATGCTTTACACGCATGAATACCAGAAAAAATATGGTCCATTTGGGACTCCCTTCACAACGCCTGCAGTCAACTACATAACAACAACTATTCTTAATAAGATGAAAAAATACTTGGAGAATAATGGTCCTCCCTTAGAAGAAGATGCTACTGAGGTTGTTGCTGCTATTGCTGTGACGTTTAGTGTTGACGGGAAAGGAATTGATGTGGCTGCTGCTGCTGTGACCGTTAGTGCTGCCGGAAAGGGACTTGATGAGACTGCTGATGCTGCTGTTGCTGATACTGCTGCTGCTACCCGCTGCTGTGACGGTTAGTGCTGCCGGTAAGCCTGGAGTTGAAGAAAACACTGCAGCTGAGGAGAAACAAGAACATGGTATTAAACTTGTTATTTTCTTCTAAAAAACTCTCATATCTCTTATCTATACATGCATTTTATGTAATACAACATTATATGTAATTAAAAAACAGATGGTCAAAGTGCATCTGAAACAGATAATGCCGATCAAACAGTTGAACAAGATTTGGATGATTATGTAAGCGATTATTCACCT
The DNA here is from genome assembly GCF_021521415.1 of Bidens hawaiensis. Taxonomy (NCBI): domain Eukaryota; kingdom Viridiplantae; phylum Streptophyta; class Magnoliopsida; order Asterales; family Asteraceae; genus Bidens; species Bidens hawaiensis. Next base: position 1,877 of record NW_027502731.1, on the reverse strand, counting down.
TTAAGTTTGCAAATGCCTATCGTGCTTGTTGACTATTATTTAACTCCATTATAACTTGCTGGGATAAATTGAAAATGTTTTTGAATTAACAATAACTATATTTTCTTTTTACAGTCTTGGAATAAGGCAATGGATAACAAGTTGAAGAAATTTGATAAAATTTGCTCCGAGATCAACGAGTTGGTCCGTCAATGAAAGGATAGACATCCATCCATCAAATGAGAACATCTTTGCTAGATGTTGTGAATGGGAAAACAGATTCACTAATAATGTGGTCCCTAAAACACAAGATTCAGATATTGGTGTTGGTGGTCCAGTGGCTGCTCAGAAAGGTATTTGGGCTAAATTAATTATTAGTATAATTAAAACGCTCTTAAAACACTTATGCTGTTATTTTAAACTTATTACATCAGTGTGATGCAGTTGATTCAGATGTTGGTGTTGGTGGTCTAGTGGCTGCTCAGAAAGGTATTTGGGCTAAATTAATTATTAGTATAATTAAAACGCTCTTAAAACACTTATGTTGTTATTTTAAACTTATTACATTTGTGTGATGCAGTTGATTCAGATGTTGGTGTTGGTGGTCCAGTGGCTGCTCAGAAAGGTATATCATATATGTACCAGCTTAATTATATACCAGCTTAATTATAATCACAGTTGAATATATTACATCTTTGGCTGTCGTAAAAAATGATGCAGGTGATGCAGGTCAAGAAAACAATGTCTCAGCGCAGATATTGATGAAGTTGTTAATACAGTGCTTGCGACATTAAAAGAGGGTATTTTTTTATAAATAAAAACCAAAAGGGGTTGAAGGTATTTAATTATAGTTACAATTATTTTCAGTCAAATTTAATGTGAGTTGTTTTATGTTTAACAGTTGACACCGGATTGTCAACAAGTGATAGCCCAGATGCACTGAACTCTCCATATCTTCTGAGAGAGGTTGACGTATCCGCTGGTGTCACGGAAGATGAAGAAATAATTTCAGAGTATATATTTTTTTGTCTTGGAGACATTTGGGAGGAGGTCTACAAGTCCACTCACATAGAATCGTTCAAGGTGGTTTGTGAAAGCTTCTGTCCTGGCATTTATATAGCCGCCAATGCAATGGATGCATTCAGCTATATAATGAACTATGAAGAAAAGAAAAAATCTGCAGCATCACCGTTCAGATTCTTTGCTTCAAGCAATGTGCTGGTACAAATTAATCTATTTTGTTTTCACTATTAGAAAACGCACAATAAACGCTTTAATCATCTGCATTTTAATTATTATACAGACAAGTGACCATTATTCTGAGTCAAGGGGTTTCACAGACAAAGAAAGACTGGATGTGTTTTCAGACAACATCGAAAGAGAAATGGCAAGGAGTGGAATTCTATCACTCAAGGAGGTTGCTATAGTGCTCGTGCGAATAATACAACGCGATCATTTCTTTGTGGTTACCTTCAATCTTCAAACATGAGTGATAGAATTACTTGACAACAGTGCAAATCAAGAAATACCAGCTAATGCAAAGTTTAAAAGCTTAGAAGACAAATCAAAAGCAATTAGAGAGAATTTTGAAGAAAGATACGGAAAGACTCCTGACATACTGGTAAACATATATACCTTTACCCAAAAAATATACATACCTGTTATACAAATTGTCAAAATACTTAAATTGCTTTCTATTTTGTGTAGAGAAACGTTTTTTGCATGTATCTTAAAACAATCGAACACCCCATTACTCAGCAAATCCAAGTGGCAACAATCAATAGATTGAAGATGAGATGGAGAACAAAAAGTAATGGAATAGATTGTGGTATTTTTGCTATGAGACACATGGAGAAATATGATGAGAAGAGACCATGGGGGTGTAATCTCCAAAAGGA
>NW_027502730.1:0-40181 GCF_021521415.1 Bidens hawaiensis | reverse complement strand
TATAATACTGTAAACTTGATGTATTACTATTGCCAACCGCTGATACAGAAGATCACCAAAACAACATCGTTTCTCCAAAAAAAAAACTCAACCTAAAACCCGAAGTTGAGGTTTAAATAGACCTCCACAACTTCGCCTACAAGCTAGCGAAGTTGTCATAACTTCGCTTGGTCCCCAAGTTCGCTTATACATACCAGCGAACTTACATATTCAAACAGTTTTCGACACGTAACAAACAAACTAAACAATTACAGACACAGACAAAACACAAGATACTGAACTACTGACATCATCGACCAACAGACTCCCCCTTGGCAGTAGCTTCATCTCTATCTTCATTCTCGTGTCAGTAATCCCAAAACTTTCATACCACTCGTCTTCAAGCATGGACGCCTGCCTTACACAGACAGAGACCACCCTCTAGTACTTCTTGGCTTCATCCTTCCACGCAGGAATGTAGAATATCTTCTTATCGTTCAGTACCTGCAAATCAGCTTGAGACAAATTAACCAAGTGCATGGATCATACACTCTGAGGATCTCTTGTTCGTCCTCATCTTCTATAACAGCTTCAGCTGTCTGACAATCAACATACACCACTTGAGATTCTTTAACACGTCTTTGGGCATCATCTTCAACGGCACCTCTTTTAAACACCGAATCGGCTTACTTCATCACCAACCAAGGCTTACCATCAGCCCTCATTCCTCGTTCCTTATCTTCAACCAACCTTCCTTTTCGGAGCTTTAGAAGTTCAAACTTTTCTCCTTAATAGCTTCCTTCCATACTATCTTTCTAATATTCTTGCAATATCATCATCACTCCTATTAATCAATCTCAAACGAGCCAAATCTTTCACCTCACACTCAGACAAGGTGTTGAGCGATCTCAAAGCCTTCTTAAATACTGAATTCCATCATAACGCTTAATCACAAACAACTTCAACTGTTCGTCATACAACCAGCAGATGATACCTTTCTTGGACTCAGCGTACCCCTTGATGTTGTAACTCTTCTTAAACATTGTTGGAACTGCGGGCTTCTTTTTCTTGAAGAACCACTGAGCAGAGCCTTCTTTCCATCTCGGCTGTTCTTCCCACTCGGATCTCTGACATATTGCATCCTAACTCAAGTTCACTTTATCAACATTCGGAATATCGTGCTCTACACCATCATCAACGATCTCCCCATCTTCTATATCACTATCAATCTCTATCTGTTCCCCAATCTTTCCAATCTCATCAGCCGTTAACACATCATCAGCTGACTCATCATCATCATTTCCCAACACTTCCTCATCATCTACAACTACCACATTCTCATCACCCGTACCGCCTGACTGACCAGCATACTCCCCCTGAGATGTGGAAGTCCCAAGAGTTTGTTCAGTTCTTGGCAACTCACCACCTGCACCTTCCGATGCATTGGGATCATCGTCTCTGTCTTGCCTCTTTTTGGTTCTCAACTCATCACCCTTGCAGCTCGTCTCCCCCTGAGATGCTAAGAACTGTTTTAGAGCATCAAATAGTTTACCGTGTTCAACAAGGAGAGATGATTGTAACTGATTCTCTGCCACAAGTCTCTGGATAGCTTGAGTTTGGATGAGATTGATTCTTGACTGTTCAGCAACTACCCGTTCAAGAGCCGCTATCCTCTCAGAATCAGACAAAGTAGCATCAAAATAAAAACGCATGTGAGAAATATCCTGTGCATACGGTGGAGGAATTCCCAAACTAGCTGGTATATCCGATGTAGACTGAATACTTACCGTGGGTGGTAACGAAACAGATATCCCCGCAGTAGCAGCCACCGTTGACTCAACAAACCGTGCAACAACCTCCGATGGAGTAAGAGACGGAGGCGGTAAAGAGACAATCTCTGGAGCGGTAAACTGGAACGTGGTTGGAGGAGTACCAAAAGATGACGACGTGGTCACCAAGGGAACACTTGAGGTTATCGGTGCTGTGACAGTTGATGAAGCAGGAACCATAGTCATACCTGATAATGAGGATGGAGAAAACTGAACAACCCTCGAACTCTCACCAACTCTTGAACTTTCACCAACCCCTGCCTTCTTTGATCTTCGTACCAAACGATACAAATCCTCCTCAAAATCTGATTCACTGTCATCTGAGTCTTTCTTTCTCTTGCCATGAATCCTTTCTTTTCTGGCAAGGATTTGTTGTGCTTCAATGATATCATCAGTGGATGAATCAGAGTCAGTTCTCTCAGAGTCCGCCACAGATGTAGCGACCACGGACACATTCACACCAGACGTCTCAACTACTGAGGCTTGAACCTCAGCAGCTGGATCAATTCGTTCCATGTCAAAGAACCCTTGACTTCCAAAGGCGACTTCAAGGTCAACCTGTTCTTCCGGAGCTGCAACCGGATCAGCAGTCGGTGCTTGCTGTACCATAGGTGGTTGTTGAACCACAGGAGGTGGTTGAGGAACATCGGCCTGTTGCGGTTCCGGATCAAGAAATTCATCACCAGGAGGAGCAACATATGCAGGATTCACCAAGTAACCAAACAGGGCAGTTTGCCTCAGACGAAGTTCTGGTTTGCTACGAGCACTCGATGACCTGCATTGCGCAAAAATCCTCTTACTTACACTTTCAACATAACGGATAGGACGTCGTTGAGGCAGAGTAAGAGCTACGTGATTCAGAATCATCTGTAGGAATCTCGGATACATCAAAAATCTTTCCCTAGCAAGCGCGCGTCTCTGACGATCAATCTCATAAAAAATCATCTGACTAAAGCTGTAAGGCTTGTTATAAGTCAACGCGGTCATAGCTGATTGCATTGTTGCACCCATATCATCTGTACCAGCTTTGCGACCGGACATGCATACCATCATCACGTGCATAAGAAAACACCACTGATCTAACAAAAATCCTTTTCGCATCTGAGAGTCTCCCAACGGACCAGAATACCCCATACGCAGAAACGCACCATTTCTGAAACTAGCCGGAAAGTCTGTGGGATCCTCAGTCGTCTCATTCCCAAATTGTAAGGCTATCCTTATTTGATCTTCCGAGAACTGTACCTCCTGTTCATTAACCGTAGCTCGCATCACCGGCGGGTCGACACGACAATCATACTCAATTGTGTTCCAAAAATCTTCAACGTTCGGTAGTGATATCGGAAGAGTAGTAGTGATTGCATGAAAGATGCGTGAGCGTAAGAGGAACGAAATGATCTCATGGTAATCGTCACTTCCTCGAGCATCCGGATCTAAGGTAATATACATGTTTTGACCCAGGAAAAACTGTCGGTTATTATCTCCACCTTCATCACCACCAACACCACCAGCACCTGCCACAGCAGCCATATCTGCAAAATAAACGAACCAAGTCAGTTTTTCACATCATCAGACTACAACTTCGCCCTGCATGGTACAGGCGAAGTTAAGTGACTGGTGAAGTTGTCACAACTTCGCCCCTGAAACCCTAACTTCGCTATTTGAATCGGAGCAAGAATGACACCCAGAAATAACAAAGATCGGCCGATCCGATAGAAGCAATAGTATAAGGGTAGTGCGATTTAGGTAAAAAGAATCCTAATATCACCGAAAAGATCATCCAAACCAAACCAACATTGTGGGAAGGGTTTTGAATATGAACGAACTTAGAACCAAACATTGCGGACCTGATTATCAGATGATATGAATGAATTATGTAACACAATAATATGACAAACCTTATAACACGGATAAAAACAATTAATAGCAAGTTTTATTAAGAGGATTAAGTTCACCGATGGTTTGAGGTTTTAAGGTTTTGACCCAAATTGACCATCGTTTTCCTTTATATACCAAGAGAACCCAGCAGCGAAGTTATGATGAACTTCGCTCCCCTGTTAATAACTTCGCCCTGGTCAAACGTTAAAGTCAACTTCGCCTATTTGGCTCACCAAATAACTTCGCCATTTAGTTAATCTTCGCCCGTATTAACTTATAAACAGTAACATATAAAGTGGATCAAAGGGCAACTAGCTTTTAAAAATCTCCGAAAAAGATTTGAATTTAAACGATCAAAGAGCCAAGTAACCAAGTTTTATAAAATAAACCATAAAACAAAAATGCATAACGAGAATTTGAGTAATAAAATAAACGGGATCAAATTTCAGTCTTGACGAGAACCTGCATGTTTTAGAAAAGATCCGAACAGGAATCATACTAATTAAGTGGCTGTCACATAGATCCATGTTCAGCGGTATTATGACATAAAGAAACAGGTTGTAAGCAGGTATAAGACTTAGTATGGTTTTCATCGCTTCTGTGATACGGATTAGGTTCAATTAAGCTCAAAATTTAGATGGACATCACATGAGAGATTGTGATGCCTTCTATCTATTCTCAAAGCGTATTTGGCTTTCCCCAAGTCACCCCGAGTTGACTTCGACCCGTAGTGTCTGATTAAACAATGAGCACACATCTATCTTTAGAGTGTTCTTCCCGTTTTTTCTTATGCTTGAAATATTCTTTCTTGCCTCTTTCTAGATATTTGAAACAACTTAAGCTTCAGAAGGCTTAATAATATACATTTTTTAATACAAATAAGAACATTAATACAACTCCAAATTGTAGACAACTGCAAGTCCCGAATCTGGATCACTGCAGGTACTTAACACTATCTTCTCGGGAATCAGAACACTCACGGGCTCGTGTATGACTGGGTAATCACTTTTCTGCCTATCATTCGGAAAGATGTATATGGAGACATGCACAACTCAAAATGGTTTTCCACATTAAATCGAGGATATTTAGTTTGTATCACTTCTACTTTTACGCACCATAGAAAGCTACCATAACATACAATGACTGTTCTAGAATCTTTTAGGCCTAATAACTTCACCAGTTGAGCACACAAAATCAGTTGTTCTATCACTTTCCAAGGTTGGATCAATTTTCATTTTAACACCGTATTGAAACTTCTTACAAAGTTATAGACTTGAAAAATTATATCATCTCCCTAAAAAATTTTTAAATCCTATCGCCCCGATCAAGTCAAAGTCTTCAGGTAAATGACTATCCTGAAGATCCAATGGATCAGCTGGACCGACCACATACGAGTATGTGTCCGTCTAACTAAGTATGAACGACTATTTTTCCGCGAAAGAATAAAAGCCCATCATAAACCTCCCCGATCACTTCCAACACCGTCCGTTAGTCTTTCCTTCGCTATCTCGCACCAATAGTACGAGTATAACATTCATTAGTCGGATACACGATCCGGCTTAAGACCGTTAGTCTTATTTATCTCGATGAACCTTTAGTTTATTTATAAAACCCGACGTTTCTTCTTCATTAAGAAACGTATTCTTTTCTTTTATTATTTAAGTATACTCATAATACTTAAATAATATATTTCATAACAAAGAATAATCTTATATGTATATCTATTCATATATATATATATATATATTATATCTTTTTTTTCTTTATTTTCTTTGTTATATCTTTCTTTGATTATCGAGAATAACTTCGACTTAGGGTATTAAGCCCTTTCAATATTTTATTATTATTTTGGTTGGGCATTATACCTACCTTTATCGTCTTAGGAATACCCTTCACACTCGGGCAGTACTTCGACTCTATCTTTCTTATCAATACTCGCTTGATCAACCCTTGGCACGCTTTTCGAGACACCAACACTCTAGGCACGCTTTTCGAGACACCAACACTCTTGGCACGCACTTCGAGGTAAATTGTCGGGACGTCGGACAACACCTCCTCTTAACTCGGAATGTCGACGGAAAGTGGCACGTATATCGAGGTAATGGGCAAGGAAAACGAGGCTTCAGGGCACGTTTATCGAGAGAGATTGTTGGCACGTAACTCGAGGTAGTGAGAGATTCTAGAGAGAGAGTATGTGTGTGAAATTCTGGTGTGTTTGGCTTGAACCCGTGGCCGCTATTTATAGAGCCAACTTTGGTCCCCATCGCGGTAAGCGATGGGTTCCCTGGCTCACCTATCGCGTAGCGCGATATAGGGTTGGTGAGTCACAGGTGGAGGCCTGCCACGTGTCGACACGTGGCAGGCGCCGCCACACGTGGTGACACGTGGCAGCAAGTGCTGCCACCGTGTGCCACGTGGCACACGTGTCATGCTGTGTCAGACACCCCATCTCGGTACGCGATGGGTGTCTTTCTTGACCCTGTCGCGTAGCGCGATATGTTCAGAATAGATATTTTTCATTTTTTAGTCCCTAGAGTTTGGAAATTGGCAGAATTGGACCCTTGACTTTGGAAACTTGACATTTTTGGCCCGAAATTTACGTGATGTTACAAACCGCCCAAACAAGTGTACTTTGTTTCCGGTTAAGGCACACATGTTCATACCCCTCGTAATATAATATCTCTCCTCTCGATTTAATATCTGGACCAACAAAAAATGTGATAGTATCTCTCTGCCCTCTATACCAAGTATGAACACAATGTAATAAGCTTGGAAGCAAGTTATATCTCCGCCCATTACCCACCGGTTGCATAGAGAATAGAACTAAGGGTTTTGCAGTGGCTTAGGTTAGGGTGTGGAAGCGGAATTATTTAGTAGCTTATGGTGGATGAGACCCGATTTATTCAAATAAACAAAGAACTCACTCATTATTATTTACAAACGACACTAACTCAAACATCGACTCTTTTTGAGCTTTTCTTTGATTTTCCAACTTTTTTTTTCTTTTCTTTTTTTTTTACAAATACTAACATCAATATATACAAACCACTGAATCGAGACATACGTACATTGTGTACTATGATCGACAAACAACTTATATACAACTCTTGACATACCGAATTTCATCCACAGGTTTAAAAATAATAAAGGCCAAGGAAAACACGGCTTGTAATTTGGGTTAAACAAACGAAACGGAAAATGCACAAACTTGGCTCCTAAGGGATAATGTAGGGTAGGGAGTATTATTTTATTTTTTTATTTTTATATGTAAAGGCCATTATAATGTGGGGTTTCTACAGTCCTATTTCTCCATACAGGTGGTGGTATTAAGATCTCGAAATGCATGAGACAACCAAGTTCTAGATATCATGGACATACTGGTTACTCTCTATAATGGCACTCGTATGACATGTGTATATACTATGTATTATATGTGTATTATATATATGTGGTCAACTCACACACGTACCGAAGGAATAAGGTTGCCGATATAAACATGTGTACATGTCCCCATGACTCGTTTTCCCCATCTAAACGGTTCATTTTATTTTTCTTTTTGAAAAACATTTGCATGGGAAGACTTTCGAGAAACTTAAAAACTGACCATGACCAAAGACCTCTACTTGGCATTAATAATAGCAATAAATTATTTACAATTCTGGCTTTTGCGCACAATCAAGGCACTCTAAGGCAAAAATTTTAATTTTTCCCCCATCCCCACATTTGAGGTTGACATTGTCCTCAATGTTTAAAATTTAGCATTTAAATGAACATTAACGAGGACAGGGTTAAAATTGACTGATTAAAAATTTTAAAACCGGGCTTAATGTGATGGTCCTAAAAATTTTACAACTATACAATTACACTTTTAACAATAAAACTAATAAAACAAAAGGAATTATGAAAACAAAATCACCTGATAAGAAAAATAAGCCACTCAAATATACTCTTGGTTGCGCTCAACAAACCCAGCTCCTCAATTCACTCAACAGTATCTGCAAACTCTCACACGTGTAAAAGCACGTTTCTCACAACCATTAGGATATGTCTTTTAAACCGTTTGCAAAACCGTTTATTTTAATTACCAAGCCAAGTTATATAAATTTCATAATTAAATTTGTTAAACTAGTAAAATTTTTAAAAGACCTAACTCACTTTCGTAGGAATCACGATTGCATTTAGCGTATGCAACAAGCCCTTTAAACCCCCCGGTAGCCCGGGTGGACGAGTGAGGTCTCGTGAGGGTTTGTAGTGAACAACACCCACAAAGTTCAAATACAACACAAAATACAGCGGTGGGGTGTAATGTGGTGGTGGGGTGTGGCGGTGTACGGCGTTTCTGATGGATGGTGTTTGGGTGGAATGAATGGAGAAGATGATAAAGGAGATAATAAACTCAGTGGTAAGCCCCACGTGCAGCCCATATTATAATAAAAAAATAAAAAATAATTTTTTTTTCAGGTAGACCTTTGCGCGGCGCTAACATCTTATAAGAGACTTTAGCACCGCGCGAAAAGCACACAATTGAGAAGTTCTTAACGCGGCACTAAGGGCTTCACCCAGTGATGTTAGCACCGCGCTAAACGCATTTTTAACAGAAAGTTTGGCCGTTTTTTTTATGTTGAAAAAATTTTCTATCTTTCAAAATTTTTCATTTTCTTGAATTCCTTAGCCATTTTTCAACCGTTTAACTTAAATTACTTACCTGGCACTCTGTTTACTTAATGTTTTTTCTTACCAACACACCCGAGAAACACTCTGCGTTGCGTCTTCCCCACACTCGATCTTTGCAATACACTAAACACTCGAGACAAGAGATTAAAAATATACAAAACTAGAAAAAAAAATACAAACCAAAAACTAAAATCCGGGTTGCCTCCCGGTCAGCGCTAAGTTTTTGTTAGGTCTTCAGCCGGACCAGTACCTGATTTGGCGGTTATGGTGGTCGAATGGAGTACTTACCTTCCTCCATCTCACTTCATGTACTTCTCCAGCACAATGGTAGCTCTAATGCCTCCCACCTAGGCCCAAAACACGCCAACCTTTTTTGTTCATTTTCGAATCTGGGTGGTTTCTTTACCTTCTCCTTCTTTGGTGGTTTCTTCTTGCTTGTTCCACCCTTCTCCTCATTTACCACCACTTCCATCACCGTCTTAGTGTTGTTTGTTGAACTTACTGTTGCTCCACTTTTTACATCTACTGCATTTAACTCTTCCTTCTCTCGTTCACGCTTCGACCTGTCAAAAACAACACTTTTCTCCTTTTTGGTGTCATCCTCACATGTACGAGGAAAACACCCATTAGTAGCACATGACCTAGAATATTTATTTTCAAAAGAATAATCATATGAATTTGAAAATATATTTAAAATTAACTTACGGTTACCGAAGGTCATGCAAACTGTTCCGTCTCGGCAGTTAATCTGAGCATTTGAAGTAGCCAAAAACGGTCTCCCCAATATCACACGTGGTTCTTCTTCCTTCTCAGCTGGTGCATAATCAAGAACAAGAAAGTCTTCTGGATAGTAAAAATCACCAACCTTTACCGCAACACCAACCAGCTTACCACGGGGCCGCCTTCGAGTGAAATCAGCTAACACTAAGGTGGTGCCAACCTCTTGTAAAGGCCCAAAATAAAACCGGTCATACACACTCCCCGGTAGAATACTCACACTCGCACCATAATCAACAAGTGCCTTGGTGGTCTTGAACTCACCAATCTGAATAGAGATGAGTGGTGCCCCTGTTTCAAATTCTTCAACCGTGTCATTCTCCACACTATCTTCGATTGTGATGGCACTGACGTGTTCATTTTTGGAGTTTGACGAACTACTACTTTGATGGCTTAGATTCTTCAAGGTGTCACTTGGTAATTTGGATGGATTTCTCTTTAGGCTCGCCATTTCTTCAGCCAGTTGACTCACTTGTTTATCTCTTGCAGCATTTGCCTTCTCCTGGAGTTCCACCCTTTGATTCATTTGCTTCAATAACTCCATCACATCCTTAATCAACTCCTCCTTGTTACCAGATGAATTTCCTTACCCCTACTGATAACTCTTTTGATAACCCTTATTGTAACCCCAGAATCTCTCTGATTGTACCCACTCTGACCGCTTCCCGAACTATTACCATACTATTTCTGGTTCGACTGATAACCTGTCTTCTGAAATCCACCTTGAAAGTTTGGGTTCTGTTGCGTGTTCAGATTTCCATAACTGAAGTTTGGATGATTCCTGAGGCCCGGATGATAAGTACTTGAGTTCATATTATTGTATTTCCTTTCACCTTGTACATAGTTGACCGCTTCTTCTCCAGTTTCTTCATCTTGCACAACCCCATAACTCGCAATTTCGTGTCCTAATTCCCCACAACCTTCACATACCGGATATGTTTTTCCTGAATTTCCGGCTCCTTGAACACCTGCAACCAACAACATATCCCTCTTCTTTTCCAATCTATCCATTCTATCTTCTGACCCATGACCTTCAACTGCTTTTACCACTGATCTTTTGACATCCTGTTCGACTATGCTTGTCTCTTCGAATTACTCGCGTGTCTCTCCAAATGTCCCCAATCATCGTTTTCATCATTTGCAAGGAAAGATCCTGGTGGCTTGGAGGTCACGAATATCATCATTTGAGAGACTATCATGGAATGCCTTTATCAATTCCCATAAGGCAATCCCATGATGTGGACAAGTCCTCAACAATCGTTTAAACCTTTGGAATGATTCATAGAAGGTTTCACCGGTGATTTGCTGAAAGTTTCGAATGTTGTTGCGGGCTTCTGTGGTTCTCTGGGGGGTATAATACTCATCTAAAAACTGTTGTGCCAAATCTCCCCAAGTGAAAATACTAGCTGATGGCAACGATAAAAACCACTGCTTTGCTGCGCTTTTCAAACTGAACTGGAAAACTACCATCTTCACCTCTTCCGCAGTAAAACCTTGACTCGAGATGAGTGCGCATATCGAGTTGAAATCACTCAAGTGTAAATATGGTTCTTCTGTAGCCTTTCCATGAAATGTCGGTAATCCCGTTACACTAATCTGCCTTACCAAAAAGTTCTTCCTCGTCTGACTGGAATGATGATTGGTAGAGGATTCGTAGCCACTTGTGGAATGAAGTGGCTTTGAACGCCTCTGACTGGCGGTGGAACAAACGCCCTTAGAACTCCATCATCAAAATCATAATACGGCTATTCATAGTTTTGTTGCCGTCTTGGTGCTCGATCTCTCTGATTTTCTGGATGATTATGTCTAATTTCTTGGTCAACACGGAGATCTTGTTGCTGATATCGACCCCGCTGTTCATCTCTACGCTTCTCCTCATCCTCATAATCGTAACCAAAATCGTCCCCTATGTGCCAATTTTCCACCCGTGCACGAGCACGATCAATCTCAGGTCTTTCCCCTCTCAAATCATTCAGTCTTTGACGGTTCACTGGAGCTGATCTGATTGACAAGTTGTCATCCATGTTTCTGGGATTACGGTTAACATCTCTTTGGTTGAACAGATTACGGTTTCTGTCACGGTTAACGTTCTGGTTTTGTGGGATTGGTTGTTCTTGGTCATGTGGTTGGTAAGCATTCAGGTCCCTTCTGTTTCGGGTACTCATAGTCTCTTCTTTTGGTGTTCTGAGTTCAGGTATTTGGTTTAATATGGGTTTCTGAGCTGCTCGGCTTTGTCTTGCTGTTTTCGGGATCAAACTGGAGCGGCTCCTTCTCAGGGAATATCTCGTCTGCATCAACTTGTGAAGTTACTTGCAAAGACACAAACACTAACACCCCGCGTAAAATCAACGAAGAAAAAATAAAAACAAATACTAAAAACTAAGCTAAACTAGCACTTTGCGCGTTGATTCCCCGGCAACGGCGCCATTTTGATGTAGATGTCGTGCTCTAATCAAAAATAAGTATTTATGATGCTTAAATACCTATAACTAGTACGGGTAAGTAAGGTCGTCTCCACAGGGAATCAGTGGAAAGTGCAAGTAGAGTTCATGATTGTTAATTAATTAACTACGTGGACAAACGATGTCAAGCGGTTTATAAAAGATGATTTAATAAAAACACACGATTACTTTAAACGAACTGTAAACAATTATGAGAAAACGATTCACTTCAGGTTCAGGTAATGTGATGACCGACTAATCACAGATTCATAAGATTAATTGCGCAGTAATTACTAAACCTAACATTTGGGTTGTGAGGACAAACGATACCCTAACCGAATTGTTGACACAACTGAACTCCGGTTTACCCAATTACCAGTTTAAAATATGAAAATCAGTTACAAGCAATGACTAACGATTATTGGTTCAATGACAAAGAGCTAACCCTACATGTGATGAACACAACCAGAAAAATGATGCAAAGTTTGACAATCAAAATCATAAACTGTTTAAACAATCAATTCGTAATGTAAAACAAGATTAAAAACAATCAATCAAGTTCATACTCATTCAAAACATAGAATCTGATCAAAGTTAGTTTACACAAAACCCTAGCCTAAAGTGAATACAATGGTTTAGCCAGATATCGGCATCACGAAGGATTCGCTTATCTGATGAGAGGATGAAAGCATGCGATGAACGGACGAACCGGAGGCTTCGGGATGATGGAAAATCGTCCTAGGGCTTGTACTTGGTTGGAGGAATGAAGGATAGGTCGAATGGGGGCTGAAAAACTGATTATATCAAAGTTAGGGTTATTTTTCCCGTTAGGAGGATCTTAGCGCGTCGCTAACATCCCAAGGGTGTGATTTTCGCGCCGCGCTAAAGACTCAAAATTCTGATGATCTTAGAGATACGCTGAAATCACCATCAGGACCCTTTAGCACCGCGCTAAAGGCGTCTGACATAATTTTCTTTATTTTCTTCATTTATTTTGCATAGGAAAGCGTGCCAATCATCATGAGTCTTCTATATCTTCGTTCCAAGCCCGTAATTCATCCCGATAAGCGTCCTTAACGTCAAGTATCCTGAAGCACATAAACACGCTTGAAGTATCAAAGTTCAAATAATATTTAAACTATAAATAAACAAAAACTATAATAATATACACGACTTTTGCCCGACCATCAGCAACCTTCCGTATCTCCAATCAGTTGTCAAGGAAACTTTACGTCTTCATGTGCCCGCCCCATTAATACCAAGAAAATCAACGACAGATTGCATAGTGCCAGGTTACCATGTTCCAGCAAAAACAAATATGTTTGTCAACATATGGGCTATTGGTAGAGACCCAGACTATTGGGAAAACCCACAAGAATTCCGGCCTGAAAGATTCTTAGGGCGCGTTCGTTTCACGGAATGGAATGGAATTGGAATTGAAATTTGCAGAGCAATTGGAATTTAAAGGAATTTGAATTGGAATTTAAACATTCACTTAGGAATGGAATTTGCTGTAATTGGAATCCCAATTCCATCTAACGTGTTTGGTTGGCCAATGAGTCGGAGGCAATCACTTTGACCCACTCTACCGACGACCCACAACGTTTTTGGATGATCCGGCCCGTTGATAATCTGAACCGCGTCCACCCGACCCGACCCGGCCCTCTTTTGTTATTTTTTTGTTTCGTTAATTTTTCCAGTTTCATTTCGGGTTGTTTTTTTTTTTTTTTGCTTCAGTTGGTTAGTTTATTGGGTTTTGTTCCGGCTCGGTTTCGGTTTTTTTGGTTCGTTTAGGTTGATTTTTCGTTTTTTGTTTTCTTCGAGTTCGTTTTTTTCTTTTTTTTGTTCAGTTTTTTGAGATTTCGGCCCGTTTCATTTTTTTTGATTCGTTTAAGTCGTTTTTTTCTATTTATGTTTGGTTCAAGTTCTTTTTTTTTTGCTTATTTTGTTCACATGTTGCCGTCTGGAAGGAGGATATGTCCTGGGACTTCACTAGCATTGTCGATGGTACAATTAACTATTGGTGCTATGATTTAGTGCTTCGAGTGGAAGGCTGGGAAAGATGGAAATTTAACAAATGTTGATATGAAAGAGGGAACCGGCCTGACACTTTCTCGAGCTAACCCCTTGATTTGTGTTCCTGTGGCTAGATTAAATCCAATCCCGTCACTGAAGTCATTGTTGACAATAATTCAAACTAGTGGATTGGTTCAACACCAATGGGTCAGAAAGCACGCACTTAAATTATCTAATAAATTGTTGGTCAGAGTTGTTAGCCAACGGATATCCTTTTCTTTCACGTTAGTAGTTTGTTTGTTTAGTGTCTTTGGCTTTATTAAACTTTATGTAATTCAGTATTATGTATAATGTACGTATGCATTTTAATAATATTCACAAGCTGCTTCTGACTATTATTCTATTCTTTTATATGAATTGAGTTTTTACGTACCAACATTGTGAGAAGTTTTGGGGGTTTTAGTGCATATACAAATTACAATGAATGTGATGGTTTTGGTGGTAATTTTCGACCTCTTTTGGTTTTGGATGATCTGCTAGTCAAACTAGCTGACATGGGTTTGACTGGGCTTACTTTCCACGTGGCTCTGATGGGATGATGACGGCCTTGATTTAGTAAAGAATAAATTTGAAATTCTTAGACCGCAGTGGTCAGGTGATGTGGCGGGCATCCTTGAGGGCGGAACACCACTAAGGGGCGCCCTTAACAGTGGGGCGCGGACCCAAGGGTCGTCCAAACAATGGGCGCGATTCATGGTGATTGTGGGTCCCCCCCCCTCTCTCTCTCACACACACACACAAACACGCGCACACAAACACACATATATATAGGGGCGCGGATGGGGGCATTAAACCATAGTGGGGCGGGCTTTGATGCCCCCGACGCTTACATGGCGCTGACGTGTCACGGTAGAGGGGCTTCGAAGCCCCTCACCACAGAGGATGGTCTTATTTCCACTCCTTTATAAAAAATACACCTATGAAAGACAACTTTATGTTTTAATCGTTTAACTAGAATTAGTGCGCACTTGTTTAATCCTTTGACTCTTCGAGTTTAGTTTGAATTTTTATATAAGCTTCACGTGTGAAACTAACTATAAATATCACTTTAGATATTTTGTTAGAGTGCCATTAGAATATGATTATGCGTTGTGAAGAGGTTAATTAAAATGTCATATCAATGCCACTTCCTAGTCTTTAATCATAGCGATGGTGATGTTATTGGATGGACCAACAAAAAACATTCAAAATGTGTAATGATGGTGATGTTGGGCGTGAGTAGATCGAATGGAGATGTGAAAAGGATAGAGAATGGCACGTGGCGCCTGGTTTTGACGGGTGAAATGGTGGTGGCACCTATTTTCTGGTGCCTAGGCTGGGTCTAACGCCCACCACCGTCGCCGTCGCCGCTAAGGACCGACGTGTGCGTATTATGAAGATCGAATATTGGATTAGTTGGGTATAACTCTGTCCTATTTATGGTAGGGTTCATTGGTTCTCTACAATTGAACTGAATCCCGAAAATGATTTGGAAATATTAACCGAAGCCATTTCTATTTTCGTACAGTGATCTTTTGGAAGTTCACAATTTAAAGGTTAATCTTGCCATTAAGGGGGTAATCAAAACCAAGTGATTATTTAGTGATCTTTTGGAAGTCCATAATTAAAAGGCTAATCTTGCCATTAAGGGGGAAATTAGAACCCAAATGAGTATTTCTTGTGATTGTTTTTAAACACTTATATTTTGTTTTCTTTATTTATATTTTAATCAACACTTTCAAAACAAACTCTCTTTTTGGTTTGGCTAGATGTTGTCTGCATCCCGGTACTAAAAGCTCTTGTATCCTTGGACGATCTAAGTATTTTACATTCACCACATTACACCAACGATGTGTGCACTTGCCCTAGCGTGTCGTAGTGAGTGCCCGTATCGTATCGTATTTACAAATTTAAACCTTGAGACCGTGTTAAATTCAATTAAAATTGACTAATAATATTTATATACACCATGAAGCTTGTCAAGATTTTGATGCCCTTTTTTTGTAAACCTGCATAAAAACAAATGGATATATACTGGATTATTATTTTTGTAATAAAACAAGTACTGTTTATAAATAAATATTGAGCAATAACGATATATTATATGCACCGAACAAATACGAGTAAAATAAAATAAATAGAGGATTAGTTATTATTGTTAAGAGTTAATGGCCATTTTCGTCCCTGTGGTTTGCTACTTTCGCCACTTCAGTCCAAAATTTTTAATTTTGTCAATTTAGTCCTCATAGTTTTAAATTTTAGCCAATTACGTCCAATCCGTCTAACGGCATCCAGCTATGCCGTTAGTTTAAGGGTATTTTTGTCTTTCTCCTTTTAATTTTGAGTTAATGGTCATTTTAGTCCCTGTGGTTTGATATATTTGCCAATTCAGTCCAAAGTTTGAAAATTTGTCAATTTAATGTTCAGTTTAATTCAGTTTTTTTTATTTTTTATGTTTTTTGTTTATAACCCTAAAGAGCATAATTCAAGCCCAAAACCATCGAGCAACCTCAAATACTGGTATGTATTTACTCTGTTGACAACAGTAATCATACCCCCCCTTATATTTAGTTTCTAGACATTTCCTAAAATCTTCTCCATGGTGGAATTCAATGGTAAAGTGGTCAAGGTAATTCACTGAAATCGAATTATACACAAAAAACTAAAAATTGTTTTGTTGATTAATGTATAATAGTTGATTACGACCCAGATTTTCGTTATGATATGTTAATCTCTAAACCCTAAATATTATGCATTCATCAAAGAAACGATTTTTAGTTTTTTCCGTACAATTCGGTTTCACGGAATTGCTTTGACCACTTTACCATTGAATTCCACCATGGGGGAGAGTTTAGGAACCGTCTAGAAACTAAATACGAGAGGAGGGGTATGATTACTGCTGTCGACAGAGTAAATGCAGACTTGTTTTGGGCTTGGATAATGCTCTCTAGGGTTATAGAAAAAAACTGACTTAAATTGACAAAATTTCAAACTTTGGACTGAATTGGCAAAAGTATCAAACCACGGGGACGAAAATGACCAATAACTCAAAATAAAAAGGAGAAAGACAAAAATACCCTTAAACTAACGGCATAGCTGGATGCCGTTAGACGGATAGGATGTAATTGGCTAATATTTAAAACTATGAGGACTAAATTGACAAAAATACAAATTTTGGACTGAAGTGGCGAAAGTAGCAAACCACAGGGACGAAAATGGCCATTAACTCTATTGTTAAATTGAAACTTTTAAAATCTAAACTTGAACCATATGCGAGTAATATTTAATAAGAAAACTATTAAAGTTGTCGGAAATATTTATATTATATAAGTATAATTTAGACTAATCAGAGATTTGGGAAAGCAACTATAACATATTCACAAAGTTGTTACATACGAAAGATTTTATTCGTCTCAAGAATTTGCTTAACTTTGCTCCAATCTAGCTTACGGGGGAATATTAGATGGGTTGATATTGTAATAAGCTAAATTTGTTATTAGTTGAACGGTTAGTCAGTCGGGGTAAACATCATTTAGATTTGTGCTTAATCTAATTTGTTTCATACGACATAACAAAGATTTTCATTCATCTCTGATTTATCCAACAGGCCCACCACTATGTTCCTCATTTTAGTTTATTTTTAGTTCTTAAGATTGAGGGGTACTTAACTAACAAAAGTTAAAGTCATCCACGCCAACGAACATTGGTGTTACATTTATGCAAAAAGTTGGACTAAACTTACAATTTCTTGAAGTTAATTAAGAACTCAACGCGCGAAATAAGCAACGTAAGGAACATCCAAAATAAGCAAAACGCAAGGAACATCCATGTAATTAAGTCTTTATCTTTTACAAAGGAATTAAAAGTACTCGTTTCATTTTGCTAGGTTATAACATTACAGAAGAAACCTTTTGGGAAATCTAAACTGGTCATTCTTCTGCAGTTATCGGTTTCTTACATGTTATATTACAATGGCATTGGATTAAGCCTGGCCACAGGAATACAGACCAATGGGTTTGCTCTAGGAAGTGTGATCCCAAGGCCCTCTTCCATATCAACACTAGTAAGATTTCCATCTTCCCCAGCCTTCCAATCAAAGCACTGAATCATAGCACCGAGTGTCGTATGTACCACTTGCAATGCCAGTGAAGTTCCAGGACACATTCTCCGTCCACTACCAAATGGTAAAATATGAAAATGTTGTCCTCGAACATCCAAGTTGAGCTGTTCAAAACGCTCAGGCCTAAATTCAAGTGGATTTTCCCAATGGTTTGGGTCTCGGCCAAGGGCCCACACATTGATAAAGACAGTAGTGTTCGCTGGAATATGATAACCAGCCACTGTACAATCTTCTGTGGATTGTCTTGGTATCATTGGGCCTGTAGAGTGGAGTCTTAGTGTTTCCTTGACAATTGCTTGGAGGTATGGAAGGTTTGGTATGTCTGATTCTTGTAAAAGCCGTTTTTTTCCAATCACTTGATCGATTTCTTCGACCGCTTTTTTCATTATATTTGGATGGTTGATGAGCTCTGCTAGTGCCCATTCTATTGTGATAGCCGAAGTGTCGGTTCCCGCAGCAAATATATCCTGAAATGAGAGATACATATGTTAGTATCTTAAGTTTTGAACATACAAAAATGAACCTATATGACAAATTTGGTCAGCTAACGTTACCAGTATGAAGGCTTTAATGTTTTCTCTACTCAACTTTATCTCCATGGTTTCATCTTCGGCTACATCAAGTAAAATCTCAAGCAGGTCCTTCACTTTTCTTGACTCCAGTTTTCTTGATTCTTCATGCTCTTTAATAATTCTCTCTATCAATTCATCGAATCTTGTACGAATATCTTTCAACCTTTTCCCAAACCCCTGCACATCAAGGTTCTTAAAGATCCAGATGTAATCCGAGAGGTTAAACTTACCCGTAATCTCGGCTATCTCAGTAACCAACTTCTTCATTTCCGCAGCCTCATGTTCATCCTCTGAACACCTTTCACTCATAAGCATTCTTGATATTACATTGTTTGACATCTTCACCAGCTCCCCATTAAGATCAACAGCTTTACCAATTTTGGCTTTTAAAAAGAGTGAATTTATGAAACTATTAATCTCGTCTTGCCTAACCGGATGCAGCAGGTCAAGTGTCATACCATTTAGGAGCTGTGACATGACTATCTTCTTCATGAATTTCCAATAAGATCCATAAGGAGCAAATGAGAAGTCTTGTGATCCATAAGTTAGGTATGCCACAGCCGAGTTTTGGGGTCGGTCTAAATACGCATTTTCATATGTTTTAAGGAACTCTTTTGCCATTTCTGGTGAACAAGCAACCACACAAGGTACAGAACCCAAAAAGAGGCGAAAAACCGGTCCATAACGAAGCGAAAGTTTGTGAAAAGCTTGATGAGGGATTGGAGCAAGTAGGTGGAGATGTCCAATGATCGGTAGGGCGAACGGGCTCGGTGGAAGATGAGGTTTAGCACTTGAAGATTTGAATAAAGCACGTATCAGGATAGTGGAGATCAACCATACGAGAAAGAGGAAGAAGTAACCTTGGAATTCAGGCATGGCTATTAGAGGTTTTAAGATGTTGTGCACAATCAAATAATTAAAAGAATGCCCGTACTTATATAAACTTAAACCTCCTAAACAAGTTATATTTAACGAATAAAATATGCCCTATCATTTGGTGTTATTCTTGTATAAACAGATTCTAGCCGGCAGACAATGATGTTTTTGGAATAAAGACCAAGTCTTATGCCAATAATTGTTGTTAGATACTAACTTTTTATGTTTGGAGCTGTTCTTCCAGATGTCTGACTCGATCTAGAATGCTATGAATACAACAGCATTTTATACTCCCAATTTTCTACGGTAAAACTTAGTTAAAATTAAAATAAATTAATTTAAACCAAGTAATAAAACCCGTAGCCTTGCGGCGACGCGAGTTAGTATTGGTTAGGTCGTTATGAAAAGTATACCAAGCCCAAAAAATAACTTAGTAAATGCTTATAATAGTTTTGACGTTACTCGTATAGCTTATGACACAAAAAAACATCTTTCAAACGACATGTATTCGGTTGATGGTTGACACATATCTGGTCGGTATTGGTTAGGTTCGTGACGCTACCCGAACTAAACCCAAAATATAAATTCATCTAACAATCAAATACCAAAAGTTAACGTATTTTATTTTAAAGTTAAAAGTTAATTTAACAATTCAAAATTTTAGCATTTAAAGAATAATAGAAACAAAACTTTTACAAAAGAAAAAAGAGTAAAATGAAAATAACATACTCCTAATAAAGAGAGATGATGATGAGAATTTAACCTCGGACATGCATTTGATACTTCACGTGTATCACCAGACCAAAATCCAAACTTTATGACACCAACCATACATATATATATATATACATATATACTGAGGTGAGTTAACGTACAATAATCACTCAACGTATGTTAGGCACGTAAAAAACGGAGATGCTCAAATCGAATTCCATAACCTAACGCATTTAACATTAAAACCTAAAACATTCAAGGTTATTATCTAAAACATTCAAGGTTAAAACCTTAAACGCTCAAGGTTACACCCTAGTACTTTCAAGGTTAAAACCTAATATGTTCAAGGTTAAAACCAATTATGCTCAAGTTAAAAATTGATCAATTAAAAGATCCAGATTGATGATTAATTTGATCAATTTCAAGGTTAAGGTTAGTTAATCAGCTAAATTCAGCAATTCCAATTTCAATTGGTTAATTAATCATGCAAACCTGTGAACAACGATTAGAGAGGCATCGACGGAAGAGGACGACACTCACGACGGTCGCGACGGTGGACAGTGGATGGAATCGGTGGACTTTGACGGGACGGTAGAGGCAGTGGACGACAAACATATCGCGTAGTTGTGATTCTAGTGATCGGTTAGGATCTCTTTTACAAGAATGAAATGTCTACTAAGAGGCTAGTAAGTCGTGGGATGTTAGTATGGTTGTGGGCGAGTTCTTGATGGAGATTAAGTTCTCTACTATTGTTGATATAAAAAGTTCAATAAAAAATTAGAAGTCAATCTACCCTACTTATTGGTATCCTGTTGGTGATGGCTGATGATGTTTTTGTCAGCGATTAATCTATTATTCTTTGAATATCACTTTTCTTTGGGTAAAGGGGAACATTGCCCCGGTAAAGATTATATAAATTTAACAACATATACGAGTAAAGGTTTAAAAAAAACTTTCTTAGTACAATCTCCCAGTTCTACATATGAAAAGATTTTTTTTGAATAGAAAAGATATATGCATACATATTTTTGTTGTTATGTTATAAAATATAGATATTTAGAAAAGTTAAGATATTAAAAAAAGTGAATTAATTTTTTAAATGAAAACGTAATCTAAGAAATTGTATTTTTTATATTATTATGCATCATATTATTATATATTATAAATTAAAATTGAAATCTTTACATACTATTAAAGCAATACAATTTGTACACATGTCATTCAACTAGCCTTTCCACATCAATTGTTCACAATTCATTCAACTAGCTTCTCCACATCAATGCACATAATTTCCAAGTCATCAAACATTTTTTTAATAAATCAAAAATTAGTTGCGTGGACTAGGATTCGAACCTAGGCTTTGAGCGAGATGAAAGTCTTAACACATAGCACACAAACAATTCAACTAAGCTATCTTGATGTCTTTAAGAATGAAAAATATATCCTATATATTGAAAAAACACATTGTATTGGAAATGGACAATGGAAATTAACTTAAAAATGGAAATAAATCATATGTATATTAGTGCATGTCCAACAGAATATTCACAAAATATTAAACAATGAAAATTAACTAAAAAGAAAATCTTTAGATTGTGTGTGTGTGTATATATATATTATATTTATGTATTTAAATTATATATTATGTCATCCGGGTCAAACACCCGTCCGCCCTCCCGGGTGGGTCCGACCTTCGACCCGGAAAGGCTTCCGGGTAGACGTCCGGGCCGGGTCTGAAAACATTGCCTATTATTGCCAAATCATCTCACACACTATATTTAAACCTTAAGATTTTCCACCTTAATCATTTTAATCTCTCTCTCCCTCCCTCTCTCTCGGCTTACTAACTCCACCATCCACCATCTTTTATATTCCGGTAATGTAGATCGGGATTAATCATTTTCCGGTAAGGTTATATACTATACTCTAATGGCCAACAATGCTATATGATTTTCCGGCAATGTTATATCTTTTTCCGGTAAGGTTTTCCGATATGGTTTTATATTTATTTTAATTGTTATATGATTTTGTAATAATCTCTTAGTATAACAAAATCCAAGATTGAATTGATATTTTTGAAGTTATTGTGGTTTTCCGGTAAGGTTTTCCGGTAAGATTTTTGTTTTCCGTTTTTGTTTGTATTTATATTAATTATTATATGATTTTCTTATAATCTCTTTAGGTTATATATCAAAATCGAAGATACAATGGAGATTCCTATTTCGTTTTTCCGGTAACGCGATTCAAATATTTTGGTTATTAATTAGAACATCAAATTTATATTTGTTTACATAATTCAAATCTTCCATAATTGGTAATTTGTTTATTATGTGATATTAATATTAATATTTAATTTTCTCATTTCAAGTTATGTTCCCAACTTGATATAGCTAATTTCATGGGTTGAAGATTTGTTGGTAAGATATCTTATTTTTTTGTTTAATATTGATGTATACTTTATTATTCATGTATTTATTTATTTTTCGCAATTCATGTAATTTATTTGATTTTTATATAATCAACCATATATTGTTGTTGGTTAAAGTCCATTTAATATATTTTAATCAGTACCCATGAATTAAAGAAAAATTTATTTGTATCTTATATTTATCTATTTATTAATGATAATCTCTATAATTTATAATAATTATTATAAGTTTATTAATTTTGTTATTAATTTATTATCTTTTCTAATTAGTTGTTACATCTTATTTTGACAGAAATAATAACATTAATACCTTACTATTTTTATATTTCAATATCTTTGACTTAAACATTATTCTGTGATTATATTGTAAGATAAATTATATTTTCTATATATAACCAATTACGTTATATAACCATTGGGTCTCCCCCAATGGCCAGCCCAATGATGGATAAAACTCTGGCCTCTTGAGGCCACGAGTTCAAGTCCGGAGGTCGCCCGAGTTTTCTATTAGGGTGTATTTGCAGCAGAGGGAATCCCTCTTTGTGGTAGGTACAACATCTATCAAATGGCAGGTGGCCTGAAATTTTCTCTGGGAATGATGCAAAACTCGAACGCCAAGCGTGGGCCCGGTTAAGACAACATAGTCTTGGCTCGAGTGGGGGTGTGCGAGCTCTACTCTAAATTGAAATTCGCCGTTCAAAAAAAAACAACCAATTACGTTATATGTGGAAAACCCAATAAATAAGTTATAAAGTTTTCATGATTTTAGTTACAAGATTTGCAATATAATAATTTATTGCAAATAAGCATTTACATTGTATTTTCTATATTCAATGTATTTCTATGATTTTAATTACATAAATACAATAATTAAGTTTCCATGATTTTCATTTATTTTCACATTTTCATGATTTTGATTATTGGCCAAGTTTTATTTAAAAATTTCTTCAAAAGTTAATTGTATTAGGTGAAGTTCCTTTGGCGATTCACAATTTTATATTATCTATATATTATTTCTGATTAATATTAAATGTATTTTATTCATATAATCGTTTATTAAATATTAGTTTTTATTTGGTAAGTTTTTTGGCATGGTAACCATTATTAAATTAAAAATGTAATAACCAACATTTAAGTTCACGTAAATCATTGCAAATTAATTACCTTTAATTCAATTTATGACAGTTTATTTTTGTTAAAGATATTTAAGGTAATTAATTAATTTACAATTTGATTTTCATTTACTTAATTGTGAAAGTCAAATTAAATTACTTAATTTTAGAAGTCAAATTATTAACGCTTTCCAAAAGACCCTAGTAATTATGGAAGTCAAATTAAATTATTTAAACTCAAATTTATTTTAATTACACTAATAATATTGTTACAAAGATTTATGTATTTTAAGAATGATTTCAAATATTGTGATAACTAACTATCATTTGACCAAAATGATATAACTATAATTAATGATATTATATTTTGCCAACTTCAAAACAATTTATAGTTTTTTATGTATGTGAATCGTTTTGAATATAAGTTTTTGCAATATATGTTGACAACTAATTAATTTATTAGTTATGACGTCTTTGACCATAACACTTTCTTTGTTTTACAAATACAATTATTTGATAAATATATATGAACATTAGCTCCATGTGATAGCTAAAAATTAATCAAATAGAAAAGAGTTTAATACTAAGTTTATAACCAATAATGTCTATATAAACGTAGGAATGAATGAATGTATACCAATTACGTTGTTCTGTTAGATAAATTTATAAATGTTACTTTTATGTTTACTTGCGTATTATATATGTAGATTATGAAAAATGACAAGGTTTTGCTGTCAAACTCATAGTATAGGTAGATATGTATGTTTATTTAAACCTTTGTAATTGTTTATAACATATGAATCTATTTTGTTTATAACATATTAATTGTATTAGAATTGTACTATTAATTTCAAATGATACAGTTATCATTTAATTAATATTTGAATAATTTTTAATTACGCATAAATATCAAGATTAATGTATACAATTAAAAAAGAATTATATAATGAAATTGATTTTAACTAAAGTAATGATGTTAACAATTACTTTATGTTTTTTTCTTCCTATATATTTTTATTAATATTTTTGAATATGTTACTTTTATTTAATAGCAATATTTGTCATTTGTAATATGTTTGGATTTCTAAATGGCATTGTCATTTGTAGTATGTTGGTTTTATTTTTTAAAGTTTCTTATTGATCTCTTATACCCTATTGTATTAAGAAAAATAATTAGTTTATTACTTTTGTCAGCCGAAAAATATCATATTGCTCGAAACATATTTGTGTTGGTTGAATATGTTGTCTATATTTATATGATTTGTTGATATGTTTTCCACCTGTGTGTAACACGGACTATACCCTAGTTGGTTAAATATTTCAATTCCATTTTTCAGTTTTATATTGTCTCATCTAAATTGCAATAAACATGATTTGTTTTATTAGGAAAATTCTAATTTTAGAATATATAATCTTCATTAATATGGAAAGTTTCTAGAATGCCTATAAAAAGATATTAGAAATTTGAGCAGGAAAAATTATCCAATAATAAATATGGGACTGTTACATCATTCTCATTATTTTATTTTATTAGTATATATGTAAATGTAAATGTAGATGTTATTACGAGGTCGTTTTATATTATTGTTTTCTAATATTTATATATTTTATTAAATTTTAATTTATTTATTGTAAGAAAGTTAATAATATATATAAGATTTGTTGATGAAAGGGTTCATAAATAAATAAGGTGTTATAAATCGGTTTAAAAGCTTAATGGTTGAAACGCATGACCCGCTTATTTTTTTACTATAAATTTTTTCTTAATTATAAATAATATATTCTTTTAAAAATATCGGATATTAACTTTTAGTGTATCCTTATTTTATACGATTTTCATATCAAATATTTGGTAAGATTAATTTTTAATTTAATTATATGTTATAACCCGTTTAAGGGCTATCTGGGTTTGGTGAGACCCATACCCGTAAATTCAGGTCAAATACATGGGAAACCTCAATTTACAAATAAAGCAATATGGTTTAAAGAAAAATGAATAATTTAATCATGTTACATATATATAATATAAATTGAGTGCAAAAGAAAAGTAAATAATTATTGATCAATGTTATATATTAAATTTGAAAAAATTATGAGGATTAATCTCAAATCGACACATATGCACAATTATTTAATTTTATTAGAATATGTAGATGTAGATATTATACTTGGTTATTAGTCCAGGGATTTTTCTTATAACTCATTTTTTTATTATATTTTTATTTTTGTATTTTTTTAACTCGGTTTATTCGAATAGAATGGAAACCAAATTCAAATTAGTTTTTGTAAAAATTTGAAATCAAGTTATGCTTTAAACTTTCAAATTCGAATAATACAAATAACCCAAATTCAATTCACTGAACACATCCAGTTAGTGGATACGAGAACCAATATGAATGTATGATGTTTATTTGAATAACATATAGATCCTAGAAGATACGTGAATATGAGTATTGAATAACATCTCTCTGGTAGAATATACTACATGGAATTTAATTGGATAAAGTATACATTGTGAATCTGCAAAAAGCATCAATTAATAAACATGATCAAATAACGGTAACTAGAACGAAAAGTGATTGGAGTCGGCCTAAATACCAAGATGAATGATTCATAAATGTGGCATACTATGAGATAAGTATGATGAAAACAGTAGTCGTGTAGCTTGGAAGTGCTACACGCATGACAATTATTATACAAGGATTTAAGAGTAATGGAATGGAACGTACGTAAGATGTTGTAAAACAAAATGCGAAGGACCATGAGACTCGGACGTGGTTATTGCGGTCTTCGTAGTATGCAAAGTGACCCTCAAAAGAAATCTCTCTTTGCACCTAACAAGTCGGTATCAAAGACCCAATCAAAAGAATCCTATTTGGGCCCTTCACAATAAAAATAAAAAGCGAAAAATTTCGGTCTAATTTTCTACTTCAAAACATTGTTTGGTTACTTCGAATCATCCTACAAAAAGTTTCTATAATCTCTTTGTACAAAATTTTCTACTTGCATGAGTGACAAATGTCCTAGATGAACGATAATAATATCAAAGAATAAAAACTAAAAAGAGAATTTGGTTGTAAAAATTAGAAATAGATAGATGAATCACTTTTAACAACAGCAGCCACCCTTTGCACCTGAGTTTGCCTCTTGGTTAGGAACAAGTATAGCAGTTCCTTTAAGGGATGCAGGTTTATAATCTTTATCAGCACTCAGAGATTTCTTACCTTTAATCCTATATATCTCTGTTAAAGCGGTTAGAAACGCGCTTTCAACATTTGTGGACTCAAGTGCTGAAGTCTCCATGAAACATAAGTTTTCTCTTTCTGCAAATTCTTGAGCATCTTCAACTGGTACTGCTCTTAGACTTGCCAAGTCACATTTGTTACCAACGAGCATAATGACTATGTCATTATCAGTGTGACTCCTGAGTTCTTCAAGCCACCTAGTCATATGTTCAAACGTTTGGCGTTTTGTCATGTCATATACCAACATTGCGCCAACTGCACCTCTGTAATATGCACTTGTAACTGCTCTATATCTGACATGCGAAGAGATATTCGATGGAATCAGTAACATGTAGCTATATCAAAATATACATTCATGCACTGGTATATAAAGTTAATGAAAATCGTGCTTTGTTATGAGTCAAAGAGATGATAAAAGCATACAATGAGCACAGATCATTACTCACTGACTCATACACATTTAAAGTTTGGGGTTTTATTGTGTAAATTTTATTAGTATTTGATAAGATAAGCATTAATATTATTTGTTTTACAGCTTGTTATTAGTACTATTATTGATTGTTTTATTTAATTATAAGTCTTACTTGGAGATTAATATAAATAAGATTGGGAGAAATGTTTTATTATATTTGTTTTATAGAGGACAAAGGTGTGAAATGGGTGGTTTACATGAGTCAGGTAACAAGTCAAAATGGGTCATTACTGCAAAAATAATTCAACTTTCTTAATTTAGTATGTTTTTCTCAATAACACACTTGATCTATTTTTTTTATACCCACTTGATAATTGATATGTTATGAAGAAAAAAATATCTAAACCAATCTATTAATCAAATAATTGAGGACCATCCAGTTTGGTGGCCCAAAGAAAACTTATTCCCAAATAAAACAGTAGTAATGTTTCATATAGATTTCAATTTTTAAACATGAAGCATATACTAGGTTTTAAGTATTGAAGTTAAGGGTGAACTCAGTCTTGGGAAGAAGGAACTAAGGAAGTGTATTCATGTCATATGTTCTTAACACATCCCAACTTTACAAGTTCATTTTTGAAAGTTAAAAGGTCATGCTTGGAGTTTGCATGTATTTTCTTGAACGAGTTAGCGACAACTCTTTACCAACTTTACACACGTTATTTGAACTAGAAGCCACCTAAAGTCCTAAACTACTACTTAATTAATCAAGCTTGTAGATGCACATAAAAAGGTGATAATCAGTAAAGTCGATCCAATATATGCAAAATCATAGGCTCCAAATGGTTTTTAGTAACAGCATATATAAAGGCTTCAACTTAAGAATATACATTGGCATTCATGTTACCACGCCATTTACAAGTTCTAAACATGATTGGATATTCGTACTAATGAATATGGCCATAAATGAACCGAACAACTGTTGGCGGGAAGATAATTAACTTTCGGTTCATTAAATTAATGAACGAACATGAACAAATGCCATGTTCGTTCAATTGTGTTTGTGAATGTTCGATAATGTGTTCTTTTACGTCCGTTTATGTTCATTAATGTTTGTTTGTTTATGTTTTTTCAGTAAAAGTTTTTTAATACTTTTGAACTTTTAATGACTTTTTTAATCTTA
Source organism: Bidens hawaiensis (assembly GCF_021521415.1). Taxonomy (NCBI): domain Eukaryota; kingdom Viridiplantae; phylum Streptophyta; class Magnoliopsida; order Asterales; family Asteraceae; genus Bidens; species Bidens hawaiensis. The sequence continues at coordinate 11,889 of NW_027502730.1, read as the reverse complement.
TTGTATAGATATAAGCAAAACTATTAACTATAAAACAAAATTATATTTGATTATTATGTGATTAAGTTGTATTTATAATTAACATATGAATATAAATGTTAGAAAAAACACAATCACAAGCACAAACTTGGTAGTAGGACTGAACCGTTGACACTGACTATTCACAGTTGATCAAATCAAACAAACATTGTTTGTGTTCATGCGTGTTTGTTCGTTTATGTTCATGAGCAAGTTCATTTTGTTAATGAACGAACATGAACAAGAAGTTTGGTCGGTTAGCTTTTCGATAACCGTTCGCTTATCTAATAAAAGCTTAACGGACAAACATGAACAATGTCTTGTTCGGTTCGTGTACAGCCCGACTAATGAAGATGAACCAAAATCTGAATCAATTATGCATTTAATATTTCCTTGTGGTGCAAAATGGAGTAAAAGTATACTAAAGTTTGCATAATTCAATCTTCATAATCAAAACCTAGCTTCTTCCAAATGATCAAAGATTGAAGAAACTAATCAAAATGATTGAAGCAATATATGTACCAATAACAAGAAAGGAACACAAACCTCTCTTGACCAGTAGTATCCCAAATCTGAGTCTTCACCGTTTTATCATCAATAACCAAAGTTTTCGACTGAAACTCAACCCCAATTGTAGCATTTGAATCGAGACTAAATTCGTTCTTTGAAAACAGCGCAATGAGCTGAGATTTTCCGACAGCTGAGTCCCCTATCAACACAACCTTGAATATATAATCCGCCTTCGCATTGAGATCTCCTAATGCATTCGACATCCTGGATCAAATCTTAATTTCCAGATACGATACATAACCTATCCAGTCAATCCCTACACCAACTGTTTCTTCAATGAATCATGAATAGATCCTTTGGACTGTGATCCAGAAGATCCATTTTTTTTCAGTTTCTTGATTTGGGTGATCATAAGAATGTCAATGTGATTGATTGATTTAAGAGAATGTGAAGAATTAGACGTTTGGAAAGTGTTTACGGGATTAGGATTAGGATTAGGGTTAGGGTTTGTAATCAAGAAATTAAGGAGTGTATACGCACGTAGATCTTCCTTGTTATTGATCGAAAAGCAGTTGGAGGGGGTTGTACTTGTATGAGCAACGGTTTGTGTTGGGCCCGCAAATGGATTTTCAAAGTAATGCATCAATGTTTTATATTTTTCACGAAGGGATGTTCACGGTTTGGTTTATAACCAATAAACCGTCCAAATAATTCAAAGGTTTAGTTTTACGATTAGTTTTTTCTAAGGTTTGAGACGGTGGGTTTTGAAACTTTCAAACCGTAATGAACAAGTTGGTTTATAACATATATCCAAAACCGCTCATATAAAACAGAAACAGACCGTAAAGTTTTATGCATACATGTTTTTTTAACTAATTATAGTTTATAGTATATGGGTCGAGATACTGTACAATAATGTCTTAACGTACAATAGGTACGCAAGATGCTCAAAGGCAAAAATACTAAAACGATAAAAAAACGCTCAGCCAGCCGGAAACCTAAAACGCTCAGCCAAAACTAAAACGCTCAAAAACGGGTTTCGTGAAAAAAAGTAAAAAATTGATCGATTAACGATCCAAATCTGTTTTTTTCGGTGAATCAATGATTGGTATGTATTGATAATTCCCGAGATGTTGGGATGTGATTTCATGGATCGATTCGTGGAAAAAGATATTCGCATACCTATTGTACGTTAAGGTATTATTGTATTGGATCTTTTGTATGTTTAATAAAAATAGAGTTGGCCCTAGTATAGAAATGCAAATATAGCCCACAAATCAACATCATTGAACGACTTTGCAACCATACTATCTTATTTCACTATACTAGTTGAGTGCCTACGTGACCCAGCATTGAACGCATACTCAGTTTCGTACACGTACGCGTTAGCTGATGAGGGTGCGCACGTAACCCGAAAATGGACGTGTAATTCGTGTAAAGCTAGTATGAGTGTAACCGAAGATTGAACACACGTAACCGGCACCAAAATGCATGTTACCGACATTAAACATGCATAACCGACACCATGCTCGTAATTCACGCTGATTACTAGTGCGGGGCGCTGGGTTGAGCGCTTTCCAATGTTGGGTTACATGTGTTACATGGCGTTGGACGCGCGTTTATCGGCCCCATACATTTAAGCAATGTCATTCGCATAATCGGTGGCAAAAATAAGAAACAAAGCTGAAATATACATTATTTTCAAATAAATCATTTTTTTAAACCAACTCGTTTTGACCCTAATCTCATTCCTACTCAACCCGAACCAAATTAACCCATCTTTTCTATTAACTCATTACAATCCTGATCCGGTCTTACACATGACCAAATCTCGAGCGACTCGGCCTGTTGTTGGTCCTAACTTGTAATCCCGTAATATGTTATTTTTTTAAGATTAAAGAAGTATAAAATATTATACTCAAATTAAAAAGAATTAAATGCTTGTTTTTATGTTATATATATATATATATATTTTTTAAAAAATACCAATTTGTGAAAAAGTTATGACTGTCAAAAAGTCGTGAAGGTGGTTGGTTTTGAATAAGGGGTAAATGTGTAAATTTATAAATATTCATTGAAGTTGAAGGATCAAATTTGTAACTATTTTTAAGGGAGTGCTCTAAAGACAATAATGCCCCTAAACTTTCATATTTTGTGCGTTACAAGTTGTATATTTTGCATGAAATTTTGTACCTTTTACAATTTAAGATGTCCCTAACTCATGTATTATAATGTACTAGACAGGTGTCCGCGCTATACAGTTGGAAACAAAAATCCTAGTAATCATGTAACAATTATGGATGTTCAAGGTTCATTTGAAATCTTGAAAACCTTTATACCAATTATCACTTTTGGTCAGCCGGTACCTAAATGTTCAAACCATAGCAAACGGTTTGGTTTACGGTTATCGAAAATCTGCAATATAAAACCAGACTGGACGATATAATTATTGTTGAAGCTTAATGCGTGAAACCAAATCATTAGTAACGATTCAGTTTAATTTTTCAACAGTTCAGTTTCGGGTTTCAATGATAAAATCGAGCTAACGGTTTAGCTCATGGTTTAACTTAGAAACCGTTAAAACTGAATTGTAAACACCCATACTTAGCATGTTAATTTTTTTAATTGATAAAAACCATAGCAATACAATACCCAAATTAAAGACAATAAAATGCTCATTTTTATTGTGCAATTTTTTTTAAAAAAAAATTAACATATGAAAAAATTACAGCCGTTTGAAAATCGTTGATGGGAAGTTGGTTTACAATTAAAATTAAAATAATTATATGGGTAAAGATGAAGGTCCTAAGTTGTAACTATTTCTTAAATTTACAAAAGTGATGGGACAATGCTGTAAGTATTCTAGGCTTACCGTCTAATGGACAAGTTTATCTCAATATTACATGTTATATAAGGTGTACTATATGCATTACAAGTTGTAAATTACTTAAAAAGTAGGTGTCTTAATTTCTTCATCAATGGTGTATTATATATAGTATACACACACACACACACACACACACACACACACACATATATATATAGAGGGTGGGGTTAAAATAAGAAGTGGGGTGCGTCTAAGAAGTAATATGGTGCGTTAGATATGTTGATCTAATGGTGGATATGGAAAGTGTGTTTATTGTGCGGTGTGTTTTATTAAATTTAATGGTGAAAAAACACTTTGTACACTTCTTAGGAAAAATCTATTTCTTATTATAACCTTGCTCTCTCTCTCTCTCTCTATATATATATATATATATATATATATATATATATATTATAGTATAGATGGTAAAATATCCAATACAATAATACCTTAACGTACAATATGTACGTGAATCCCTTTTTTTCACGAAACCGATTCATGAAATCACATCCTAACATCTCGGAATCGTCAATGCATATCCAATTAATCGTTGGTTCACTGAAAAGAAAAAAGTTTTGGATCATTAATCGATCAATTTTTTTACCTTTTTTTTCAATAAAACCGTTTTTGAGCGTTTTAGGTTTTGGCTGAGCGTTTTAGGTTTTCAGCTGAGCGTTTTTTAGCGTTTTAGTATTTTGCCCTTGTTTTTTGCATTTGAGTGTCTCGCGTACTTATCGTACGTTAAGGCATTATTGTGTAATATCTCGACCCTAATATAGATAGAGATAGAGAGATATACACCAAGAAACGTTGTTAGTACCAAGAAATGATTTTACTTGAATGATGTTTTACAATTGAAAAACTATTACTAAAAGTTTGGCTTATAGCAAAAACTGTCAAAACCGTAACTAGAACACTACTACTTCTCACTACTTTGAATATACACTACGCGCTATTTATAAAGGTACGTGCATTTGGATGACATATTTTTTTTAAATGAATTGAAATTTGTAAAGTTGAAATTTGAAGGAATTTTGATTTGAAATTGTAATTTGAAAGATACGATTTTGAATTATAGGAATTGAAATGCATTTATAAAACTTGATATGTAATGAATTTGGGGTTGACAATAAACAAAAAGGAATTTGGATTCAATTACTACTACCATCGCCATCGCACCACTGTTGATGTGGCTACCTCACAGTCACACCCTCGTCGCCGGTCATCACCCCATCTCCACCAACCAACATCGTTGGATCCATCAACCACCTCGCCACCACGACTTACTTCTAAATTGCGGTAACCTAGCTAGTAGTCATTGGCGCAGGTTAATGGGGACCAAGCGTGTCCCCGGTCACCCCCGTTTTTCGCTTAGTATGGTAAATTTTGATGATTTCGTTCGAAAATTTTTTTAGGTATTCTGTTCGATCACCCTGAGTATATTCTTTAATAAAGCTATGGCCATCCCCAATTCAGCTTACGGTTACTTGCAATCATTTGAGTTTATGTTAGATGGGTTTTTCTTTCTACCGACGGTCGCGGCTCCGCTTTACAACAAAAGAATGGTTTTGGAAATGTGAAGAAGATAACCTTGCTTATAATATTGGGCCTTTTTAAAATTTAATCTACGGCCTATAGTCTTTAATCAACTCGTTTTTCATGTGAGGAGGGTAAAAGCTAAAAAAGGTTATATAGCTAGTTCTTTATTATTTATTAATCTGAATATTAATAAAAGTTAAGATTTCAATTTTATTTTGTCTTTAATATATTTGTTCATACTTTTATTTAGTTTATTGTATATAAACTTTTAATATTATATATACTTTAGAATCCACCATGTAATCAACAATAACGAAATTTTCAGCCACCGTTAAGATAAACTGGTCCCGCCATCTTGAATTACAAGTAAATAACTTGGGCTACTGGCGAGGTGTTTAAACCCGATTCATAGAAAGGTGAAAACCTTTAAACCTTTAAAGGGATTGGTACCTTAAATTTAGAGAGGTGGTCAGACATATAGGAATACATTCACTTCTTAGTCGGGATCCCAATTCTGCAAAATACTTGAACCTTTGTGAGGGTGGGTGTTAGCTTGGCTAACACCTCTCGGATGCTTTAGTCAGTAATGAGTTTCAATAAAAATAATAAAAATTTAAATAACTGAAATAGTAAAGTTAGGGTACATACCATACCAAGTTAGAAATAAATTCCTAACTTACACGAAATAGAGTTTAAGGTGAACAGAATTCCAGGTTCTTGGCAGGATCCTGCCGTCCATGGCAGATAGTTGATATGCGTCTTTCCTTGCTTCAACTTCGATCTTGTATGTCCCTTCCCATTTGGGTGCTAACTTCCCATTCTTAGGATCAGTCATATTCTGAAATGCTTTCCTTATTACTAGGTCTCCCATTTATAATCTTCTTACCCTGACATTCTTATTGTAAGATTTGGTGATCTTTTGTTGATATGTTGTCATACGGATTCTTGCAGAATCCCGGAGTTCGTCTTTCATGCCAAGGTCATTGGAAAGATCCTGATTGTTGGTCTTGGGACTCTGAAGGCCAGATCTTGCGGTAGGGACACCACTTCGGTTGGAATCATTGCTTTTGTCCCGAACACTAAAGAGAAAATGGTTTGTCCTGTTTCATTCTTTGATGTTGTTCAAGCAGCCCATACTATAAACGATAGTTCTTCAGCCCACTTGCCTTTCTTTGCCCCCAGCTTCTTCTTCAAGTTGTTGACGATAATTTTGTTCGAAGAATCTGCTTGTCCATTGGCTTGAGGATGTACTGGAGTAGAAGTGATCATCTTAACGCTCCATGCAGCACAAAATTCGGTGGTTCTTTTACCAATGAACTGAGATCCGTTGTAACATATGATCTTAGATGGGATTCCGAAGCGAGTCAGGGCATTCCGTTTGATGAAGGATATTACTTCTTGTTCTCTAACTTGGGCAAATGCTTCTGCTTCAATCCATTTGAAGTAGTCCATCATTTCTAGCATGAAAACCTTTCCTCCTGGAGCTTTCGGTAATTTGCCTAAAATGTCTATTCATGAAAGGCAATGGAGACACAATTGGATGGAAGGGTTCAAGATGTTTATGAAGAATGTTGTTGTGCCTTTGACAAGCATCACACTTTTGGGCATAGGTCATTGCGTCCTTCCTCATAGTTGGCCAATAATAACCGGTCCTAAGGATTTTGGAAACAAAGATCTACCACCAATGTGATTCCCACAGTTGCCTTCATGGATGTCTTTTGTCACACCCCGGTTTTTGGCCTAGGCGTGTGACCAATAGTTGGTACCTGTTTTGAAAATATATCAGAGTTTTAGCGGAAGTCTTTAATATATAATAAAATATTAATATATTTTTGAAACGATAATTTATTTGTAAAACCTTTATTTATAATAATAATATTTATATGGAAATCTTATCGGATAATAAATACCCGAGTGCTTGATTTATAAACTTCGTTTGGTTTTACAAATCATATTGTTTACATTCTTTTAATAATATAAAACTGAGCCATCTTTACCTTGCGAGCATCTATATTTTTTGAGTGGCTATAAATCCTTGCTACCTGTGCTAACTTTATTTCCTGAAATATTAGGGGGGGGGGGGGGATACATCAGCGATATGCTGGTGAATTGTTGACTCTAAAAACATTTTATAAATCTTTCTTTGACTGGCAAGATAATTTTCTGGAACAACCTCAGCAGAAACGTTTCTTATTTTTGGGATTTGTACCACTTGCCATACAAACACAATTACGCTTCTCCGGGAATTGACCCGCATTAGGAACGGACGCCCATTGGGAACTGATGCCCATTGGGAAGTGATGTCCATTGGAGAACTTTTATTATGACCTCTAGACTGCGGCCACGTAGCCTTGACTGATAGACTAGATTGATTATGTTTGGATCCAGACACATGTGTACTCGGTCTGAGTTGCTTTTATTTTCTACTTGTATTTTAATAGGGATCACGTAATCCCATAACTCTTTGACTGTCTTTATGTTAAGATAAACAACCCGTTTATCTTGACTGAAAAAGGTTTAACGTATTCACCTGTGAATGTCTGTTCTGAATGATGTGATGATCTCGTTTGAAAACCTTTGTGAATGAATGAACGATTGACCTATAATGAAATATGTTTATATAAATACCCGGATCGTCTCTTAATCCGGCTACAGACCTTTAGTCTGGTTTTGATAGCTTAAACCTTGATTGATCTTTTGTTTGAATAAAATATTTTGGACATGAATTACTTCTATTTATTTGCTAATCATGTGCTATGTTTCTTAATCATAACGAAACACTAGATTATACACTTTATAGGTAATAACTTCTCTCTTAATCATAAAGAAATTATTTTAGCTATAACCTTTGTTTATATAATTTTGTATTTCTTAGTCATAAAGAATCTTATTTTAATTATTATTTTTTAATTTGATCAAGGTCTAGGCTATACCCCTGACTAGGGTCTTAGCCTTTATTATTTTATTAATATTTTATTCAGGCATTATGCCTACCTTGTTTCGCTTATAAAATCTTAGAAATTTCGGCAGCACTTCGACACCTTTATTTCTTTCGAGTTATTTGATTAAAACCTTCTTGGTATGCAAATCGAATCACGCCAGTCTTCAAAGCTCGTCGGTACGCGTTACGATATCGGCACGCAAAACGAGGTGCGCCGGTCATTGGGATTTGTCGGCACGAACTTTGAGGTGTCGTCGGTATATGGTACGGATTACGAGGTTATGCTTTGTCAGGTAGGGGCACAGAAACCGAGGTAAAGAGAGAAAGTTTATAGAGAGAGAGTGGGATTTTGGTGTGAGAGGAATGAGCCATGGACCCTCCTATTGATAGCTGAAATCTGGTCCCATCGTGATACGCGATGGAACCTTCCTTATGGTCATTGCGTATCGCGATGACTCATGTACTACAGAGATCGCCACGTGTCGCCACATGGCCTGACACAACTGCCACGTGTTGCCACGTGGCCTTACACATCTGCCAAGTGCAAAGTGCGCCATCAAAGCGGCCAACGCCCTTCGCTGTTGCCGTTGTCCTCGTCCTCGTCAGAGCCCATGTGGAATGCTTCCACTTTCTTACATATTTCTATGTGGGATGGGTTTTTTCTTTCTTCCATACCTTTTACATAATATGGATTTCTTTATAGAATGTTTCTATTTTCCTTATTTCCTTATCATAAAATAATCCTGTTTCTTTATTTAAATTTGTATATCTTTGAGTTTTATTTTTGATCCTTCAACTTTCCTAAACTGTCAAATTTGGATCGAAATTTTGCGGATGTTACATCTTTCAGAACTTCTTGTGTTTCAAGCTTTTCCAGGCATCGTACATATTGACCTGCATGAGATTTCCAATAGAGAGTGTTATTTAAAATGATGAATATATCTAGATATCTTCATACGAAAGGCTTTGGGATTCTCATCCTTTAGAATCTTCTGTGCAGCAAATATTCTTTAAAGGGACGTATCTAGGATTCCCGGTTAGCTTGAGGATCCTGATTAGCAATATCTTCAGAATCCGTCACTTCATTTACATGAAGATCTCGTTTAGCTTCCTCTGTTGTTTCTTCTTTGTTAATTGTAGGCATATCTGTTGCTGGATTCAGGATATGATTGATTGGAATTTTGTAATTCGTCGGGATCCTGAAGGCAGATCCAAGGTTTGCTAAAGCATCAGAATCAACATTTTCTTCCCTGGGTACCTGTTCAATGATAAAAGAATCAAATTTCTCTACCATATTTTTAACTATTTGAAGATATTCGGTTAGTTTCTCACTTCTAACAGCATAGGAGCCATTGAGGTGGTTAGCAAGTAATAAGGAATCGAAAAATACATGAATATGTTTAACTTCTAAATTCCTGGCCAATTGATGACCAACAACTAAAGCTTCATACTCAGCTTCATTATTGGTGGCTTGGAAATCACATCTAATTGCATAGGGTATCATGTCCCCCTTGTGGCGAATTTAGGACGAATCCTAAACCTATCCCCCTGACATTTGAGGCCCCATCAGTAAATAATATCCACTTACCCATATCCTGGTCTAGTTGTTGAGCTTCCCAGTCAGCTTCCTACTGGATATTACCACTAAAATCAGCTGTTTTGGACAAAAATCTGCTAAGGATAATGTATCCAAATATTTAAAGTGAGGTATAGTGCTATGCTAATAATAACGATTATATGAATGAAAATGGAGTGAACACGGTGATTTGTTGCGAGGAAAAACCCCTTAATCTTGTTCAGATCAAAGGAAAAAAACCCCGGGTGATGACAAATCGTCTATCACCACTTTATTAATATGAAAATCGGGTTACAAGGGTTGGAAGCTATGATCAGTGAATACAATGATAACTAGGTGTGTGTTAACTGCTAGAGTTACAGAGAATGAAGTGTAAGTCGTGAAGAATGTGTTCTATCTTAACCCTAACTGATCAAGCCTCATTAAATACAAAAAAATATCCTAACAACATGTCCTATAAATCCACCATCTTCACACTATCTTCATCCACGACTTTGACCACGTGTTTGACAAGTCCAATAGCGAGATATCCGGTGGAATAAGTCTTGGAGCCGTTGTACTTATTAAATAATCTTCAGCTAGTTGACTAACCTGTTTATCTCTTGCAGCATTAGCCTTCTCTTGAAGCTCCAACCTCTGATTCGATGCCTTATTCTGAGTCTCTTGATTTGCCTTAATTTGTTTCAATAAATCCATCACATCTTAAGTGACTCCTCTTTCTTACCCGAAGAATTTCCTTGCCCCTGCTGATAATTCTTTTGATAACCCTTAGTGTAATCCCCAGAATCTATCTGATTATACCCACTCTGACCGCTTCCCGAACTATTACCATACTGTTTCTGGTTTGACTGATAACCTATCTTCTGAAAACTACCTTGAAAATTCGGGTTCTGTTGCGTGTTCGGATTTCCATAACTAAAGTTTGGATGATTCATGAGTGCCGGATGATAAGTATTTGAACTCATATTATTGTATTTCTTTTCACCCTGCACATAGTTGACCTCTTCTTCTTCAATTTCCTCATCTTGCACAACCCCACAACTCGCAACTTCGTGTCCTAATTCCCCACAACCTTCACGTACCGGATATGTTTTACCCGACTTTCCGACTCCTTGTACACCTGCAACCAACAACCTATTCATCTTCTTTTCCAGTCTATCCATTCTATCATCTGACCCATGACTTTCAACTGCTTTGACCACTAATCTTTTTGACATTCTATTCGACTGTGCTTGTCTCTTCGAATTAGTCGCATGTCTCTTCAAATGTCCCCAATTGTTGGTGCATAATGTCAGTAGTTCATAGTCTAGTGTCTGTAATCGAGTCTGTAATGTTTAATTATGTTTTGTATGTTTAAGCGAAGTTACTGACAAGTTCGCTTAACAGGCGAACTTGTTAGTCAAGCGAAGATATGGACAACTTCGCCTGAACATGCCAGGCGAAGTTGTCGTGTATTTATATACCTAGCTTACGGCTTAGTGTTGAGTTCCAATCAGTTGTTCGTGTTAGTTTGTTCGAGTTGTTACGAGAGCTGTAACGTGTGTCTGTAATAGTGATATCGTATCACGTGTTTGAGTTATTATATAACGTGTGTTCGTTTCGTGTGTTCGTGTGATTCGTGTTCTATACTCGTAACGATCTACGTAGGGATTCTGCACCTGAGTAGATCGAGATATCTCGTGCGATCCATCCAGGGAACCTACAATTGGTATCAGAGCCTTAGGCTCTTATGCTATGGTTCGAGATCGGCGTTTTGGTGTTTCTGGCACGAATCTGATGCGTTCTTGGCTGAACAGCGCCGCAGGCGAAGTTATGGGATTCAGGCGAAGTTGCCGTCACTGGTCGTAGGGTTTCGGCGATGTTATTGGCCAGGCGAAGTTAGCAGCCAAGCGAAGTTATGGCCAGGCGAAGTTATTGAGGGGCGAAGTTGACTTTTAGGCGAAGTTAACGAGAGAAAAAAAAAAAAGAGTATTTTGGTGTTTTCGTCTGTATGGCCCGGTGTACACGATTATTGTGAGACCGAAGATGTTGTTCCGTCAACGAGTGAAACTTGTTATCTCTGGGTCTTACGTGTGAACAAATACGTGTCAACTCTGGATATGGAGTTGAGTTTGTGAATGGGATATTGATTGAAACTGGATATTGACACATATTTAGGTGTTTGTGGGCAATGAAATTGTTGTTGTTCGAGGTTGACCAACTAAAGAAAGTCAAATTGAACTGAAGGTTTTTTGTCATTACTGGATTGCGGTCAGAGCATATTATTTATGTTATTTTCAAGGCGTTCGAGAATTGGATCCTGAAACGTGTGATGGGGGGCTTATTTATTAGAGTGAAAATTCTGGAACAAGTTGGATTTTATCGGGAACTAAAGTGTTTATGTTCTTGATCGTTATCCCTGGTGATTGAAGATGCTTTGGATTAATTAATGGTCATGTT